>NC_028641.1:13537154-13607382 GCF_001406875.1 Solanum pennellii | reverse complement strand
TGTAATGATCCAGATGGTCATTTTTGAAAATTTCAAATACTTATTTAACTAGAGTAAATTAATTAAAAGTTAATTATTAAATAGTTAATTTTAGTTAAAGATTAATGGATCAGGTTTTTAATTTATTTAATACCACTTGACTATATAAGAAAATAAATTATTAGGGTTGAGGATTTTTGGGTCATGACTTAAGAAAAGAAGAAGAGAATGGAAAACACTTGTGGAAAGGGAGCCGTCGTAGAAATCAAAACACGAGTTTCAGGTGATACAAATTTGCTATATGTTTTTCCTTTTAAATTATTATTATAATATGTAGGTAATTAAGGAATTTTGATCTTCAATCCCTGCCAATATTTTTTTAACAACTAATGGGCAAATATCATTTATGGGTCACTTGTTTGCAATTTTAGTGGATGAATTATGGAGTAAATATGACCAATGATAATCCAATCATTGGAAGATGGCATAGTATAGTGTAAATGCACAAATAACGTTCTACTATTAGTTCAAGTTTAAGTATGGTTCTGTAAGTTTAAGTATCATTCCGCAAGTGGTTTCGATTTCATACCTTTTTTATATAATAACCATATAATTCATGTTTTTCTATATTGAAATAGGTAATTAAATATTAGGGGTATAATCTTATATAAATACCATTAGTTTTATGATATTGGAAAAGAATTGGGACATAACTTAAGCTTGAAACTTAGGAACTTGATTATAGATTGGGTGATCTTTTTAGTCTAGGCTTAACCTATAGCAATGTGGGTGTTGTTAGCTTCGTAACCTTATTATGAATATATACTTGAATAGATTGCATCGATTTGGAAGGTCAACAAAAAGGAAAGCTCAAGTCCCAGAGTGATTATTTGATTGGCTAAGGCAAGTGGATTTCTAAACTCTTGTTAAGTGTATGAAATGCGTGTATTTCCTTGTGGTATATGTTTGGGAGTAACGGGATTGGTGATGGGTTGACTTGGCCACATTGATTAATTCTAATGATGAAAAAAAATGGGATAACAAAAGGCTATGTGATTAATTGTTTATGTGTGATGTGTTGAGAAAGGGTTGAAGGCTTGTTGAATCATTGTTGATGTAAATTCATGTTTGTGTGGTTGTGAACTGTGCGATGTTATGAAAATGGTCATCTCCTCATTACTTGTGTGAACTTCTCATCTGCATTATTCTGAGGCATTGGTTGTGACAAGTGTTATGTGCATTGAGAAAGAATGGGTACTTAAGAGGATGTACCATTTCGAGGGACGTATCGCGCGCCGCGATGGATACTATATTTCGAGGGACATATCGCGCGCCGCGATGGTTACTATTATCGAGGGTCGTGTCGTGCGCCGCGACAGATGCATGGACAGATATGTCCCCCATGGGTCCCGGACTGAGAGACAGCGGGTGTGTATCACTAGGTCAGACATGCATCATTATACTTGACATTGCATTCCATTGCATTGCACATACTTATCATTAGTGAACTTGATATCGTATTTTGCTGATCTTCTGATTGCCTTTCTGCGGGACTTGTGATTGATTAATATTGAGCTTGTTATTGCGGATATGTAATTTGTTGAAGTATTCTTGTTGAGGATATGTAATTTGTTGAAGTGTTGTTGTTGAGGATATGTAATTTGTCTAAGTGTTGTTGTTGAGCTACGTGCTATGTAAACTGTGAGCTGTTAGGTTGGGTTGATTTTAATGCAGGTTGTAGTTGTGGAGGTTTGGTTGGGGGTGGTAGGAGTACCCGTATTTTATCCCCTTAGCTTGTGTTTAGACGTTTTACTTGCTGGGTACCGTGTGATTTGATACTCAACCCTTGCTACTACAAAATTTTTTGTAGGTTAGTAGCCCGGACTTTGTGATATTTCCCTTCTCCCTGTCTGAGGTTTCCTGGAGATTTGTCAGGTAGCTGTTTCCATCGCAGCAGACTTTCTTCTCCTTAATTATGATCTTGTTCTATTCTAGAAACAAGTTCATTTGAGACTTGCGTTTTTCTTTTGAATCAATTGTAATACTTTAGAGGCTTGTACACGTGACTACCAGGTTTTGGGGTTTTTATTAAGTTACTTATATTTTATTTCCGCACTTTATTGTAATGGTTGAGTTTTAGGCTGACTTGTCTTGGTGGGATAAGACGAGTGCCATCACGTCCATTTTTGGGTCGTGACAGTTCCTAACTCTCAGACAAATTTCAAAGACTGTTTTGGCTTGGTAAGTGCAGTATGGAAATAACACATTAAGTTGCATGTCAAGCTCGAAGCCTATACCCTGGACGTGACCGGCACCCAATGACCATTATTGGCCTTGAGCTAACCCTTTGCCCGACGTACTTAACTCAGCGGAAAACTAACTCAACTCAATCATGAAATAAGAACACTCTTAAAAGAAATACTTAAAACATAAAAGTCTGACCAAAATGACACTTAAATCGCAAAACATTATATCTGAAATAAAGGAGACTTAACTGAATTAACTGACTGTCCGTCCATGAAGCCTCTAACAATACTATGATGAATGTTAGGTCAGACCCCACAAAATTCTAAAATTTAAAGACTGAAAGCATAAAAAAAGGATCCTCTGGAATGCAAGGAGGCTCACAATTGACTCTGAGTGCTTCAGCTAGATCAACGATGCGTTGGGTGTTGATCCTAGGTACCTGCGTCTGCATCATAAAACGATGCAGGCCAACAGTACATTGAATGTACGAGTATGCGGGTTGAAATGCTAAAACACACTTAAGCTTGAAAAGGAGTAAGGAAGAACACTTACCTCGGCTCTGCTCAACTCAAGAATAACTACACATTTCATTATAATGCAATTTAAAAGAAATTCGCAATATAAAGAAAACTGTCTGAAACATGTTGAAACTCTGATTGTATGCAAGATACAATTAACTATGACATGTATAAGGAAACAAGTAAACTGATGTATATGAAAATACAATTAACCTCTGTATATGAAAATACATTAAATTCTCTAGGAGATTCTCTTACCGGACAACCATCACTATGAGCCTAAGCGATGGTACAACGTTTTACCTCACGTTGCCAAGGATCATCCTATACCTTGTCATCGGTATAGGACCTTACTTAACTTAGTGGATTCACTAGCTTAACTTATGTGATCATCTAAAAAGTATGACCTTAACACCCATGATAGCTACATGGTTTACATGGGGACTTGAGTTAATATGAACTCTTATCCCCACATCGGTGCTCAATACTACTCCCATAATATACTTCATCTCATACTTTTAGAATAACTTTCTTTCTTTGGGTTGAGATAATTTGCTCAACACTTTAGCTTTAAAAAGTCCTTCGGAATCAATGTTCCCCTTTCTTGTTCAAAACTCTTTTAGGAAATCTTAGTTTCCTTTTAACTTAAATGAAAAACGTTTATAAACTTTTTAGGGAATACTTAGTTCCCTTATATCTTTTGAGAAATGAATTCAACTCTTTACTCTTTGATTTCTTGAAACTTTTGATCTTAATCAACTCTTTAGGGAATAGTTAGCTCTCTTATACTTCTTTGAAGGAAAGACTTCAACTTTTACTCTTTCTTTAATTCAGAACTTGAGCCTAAAAACGAAGTTAAAACGTTTAGATAGGACTCTTGGAAGCTTTAAGAAACTTTACTTTAACTCACTTCATAGCTTTAGACTTAACTTCTTAACTCCCTTGACTTTGATCTTAACTTTCCTTGAATGGATTATGAATTCAAGGTTTCGATTTGAGTTCTTTGATGATTTCTAGGTATTTAGAAATCATTTAAAGTAATTATAATCATTAGAATTTGCTTATGTACCTTGGAAGAACTTAAAAGGACTAAACTACAAATACTGGACGAAAAAAACCGGGTTAGGCGTACTGGTCACGTGCCGCGCTAGCCTCAGTTGATTGAGGCCTGATTCTGGCGCACTGGTGGTGCGCCGCGCCAGGCCTTGGTTGATTGAGGCCAATTTCTGGCGCACTCGCCTGCCCTTACCTAGGCACGTCTGACAAATTTTTCAACTCGTTTTTCATATCCAAACCCTCCTAACTTTCCTAGTTCTTTCACTAAACGATTTGGACTATTGGTACTATCAATAACTACGGAATTCAACTCAAAATAACTCGGAGAAACAATAATCTAACCAACAATGGCAGCCAACAATCCAATCAACAAGAAATCAAAACTTTCCTTCAAGAATTTAACTACTAACATAAAATCAATTCATAAATTCGCTGAATTGTAACAATTTGGTGTGTGGGTGAATCAACCCAACATGAAAGATCCCACATACCTGAATAGGGATCACCCCCGACAAATTCCACTAGAATCTCTTGGTGTTCTTGGTAAAATTTTGCTCTTTATCCCTTCATCTTCTTTTCTCTTTTCTCCAAACCTTAAGCATAAAAAGTCTTTTTTTCTAATCTGAACTAAAACTTGGTTTCACACCAAGTTTCACACCAATTAGAACCTTAATACGAATTAGGAATTAATAGGGTGAAAAGACTACTTTACCCTTACTAAAATCCGGATTGGACTTTTCTCAGTCCAATAACAACTTCCGAAAGGCATATCTCCCTCATACAACATCGAAAATGAGAAAATCGATGTCGTTGGAAAGATCTTCCCAAGGTCTTTCCATTCATATAAGGAACTAGCGCTAAATCGTCCTGAGCTAGAAGTTACGGCCGTTTGAAAATGATAAAAACTCACTTTTAAAACATAGGAAATTTTCTAGCTTTTTCCTTTTCTTTCAAAAAATAACTATTCTTGTTTTCTTGGTTTAATTCTAGCTATTTCGGATTACGAGATGTCACAATATCTCCCCCTTGGGAACACTCGTCCTCAAATGAGAACTCTTTCACTAAGCTAAGGGTAGTAACATCACTTCAACACTCAACAACAAAAGCAAGTAATAACATGCTTACACATAGTCTTGTAAAGTGCTAAGAAGAGAATTTAGTACCTTGATCTGGATTCCTTAAATTAAAAGAGATGTGGATATCTCCTCTTCATATCCTCCTCAGCTTCCTAAGTTGCTTCTTCAACAAATTGGTTCCTCCAAATGACCTTGACTGATGTAACTTCCTTAGTTCTCAACTTGCAAACTTATCGATCCGTAATTTGAACCGGAATCTCCTTATAGGATAAGCTATCCTTAATCCCAACATTCTCTGTTGGTACAATCAATGAAAGATCACCTAAGAGTTTCTTTAACATAGAAATATGAAATACTGGATGTACCGTTGCTAACTCTTGGGGCAGCTCCAACTCATAAGCTACATTGCCAACTCTCTTGGAGATTCTGTAAGGACCAATATACCGGAGACTAAGTATCCCCTTCTTACAAAACCTCATAACAACCTTCATGGTTGAAACCTTAAGATACACCCAGTCATCCACCTCAAACTCTAACGGCTTTCTCCTAACATCAGTGTAGGAATTTTTGCTACTCTGTGCCGTTTTCAATTTCTCTTGAATTACTTTCACCTTCTCTATAGCTTGGTGAACTAGATCTGATCCTATTAACCCTGATTCACCAACTTCGAACCACCCAATTGGAGATCTACATCTTCCTATACAAAGCTTCATATGGAGTCATTTGGATGCTTGAATGGTAGCTATTATTGTAAGCGAACTCAACTAGAGGTATATGATCATCCCAATTCCCTTTGAAGTCCATCACACAAGCTCTCAACATGTCTTCCAAAGTCTAGATAGTACGCTCTGCTTGTCCATCTGTCTGAGGATGAAAAGTAGTGCTCAAGTTCACCTTTGAAACCACACCCTTCTAGAAAGACTTCCAGAACTGTGCAGTAAATTGTGCACCTATATCTGAACTAATGGAAACTGGAACTCCATGGAGCCTTACCACTTCTTGAATGTACAACTTAGTACAATCCTCCACCTAATAGGTAGTCTTTACCGGCAAAAAGTGGGTTGATTTTTTTATTCTATCAGAAATTACCCAAATAGAATCATGTTGACTGCGAGATCTTGGTGGGGTTGTGATGAAGTCCATAGAATACTCATGTCATAATCCTTGAGTAATTCTTACCACCTCCTCTGTCTGAGATTTAGCTCATTCTGAGCGAGCACATACTGGAGGCTCTTGTGATCAATGAATATGTCAACATGAACACCATATCAGTAGTGACGCCATATTTTCAAGGCGAAAACTACAGCAGCAAATTCTAAGTCATGAGTTGGATAATTCTTCTCATGAATCTTCAACTGTTTTGAGGCATAAGCTATAACCTTGACATTCCTCATTAACACACAACCCAAACCAACTTTTGATGCATCACAATACACCACAAAACCTTGAGTACCCTCTGGTAAGGTCAAAACCGAAGCGGTAGACAATCTCTTTTTCAACTCGTGAAAGATTTTCTCATAAGCTTCAGACCATTGAAAATTGACTGTCTTCTGAGTTAGCTTGGTCAAAGGAGACGAGATACATGAAAACCCTTCAAAAAATCTCCTATAACAACCAGCCAAACCCGAGACACTCCTTATATCTGTAGGAGATCTGGGTCCAGGCCAACTCTGAACTGCTTTTATCTTCTGGGTGTCAACTCTAATCCCATCACCAGAAACAATGTGACACAAGAATGTCATGGACTTAAGCCAAAACTCACACTTGGAGAACTTGACATACCCTCCTTATCTTTCAAAGTCTGTAGAAAAATCCTGAGGTGACTAGCATGATCTTCTTCATTCATTGAATAAACCAGTATGTCATAAATGAAGATGATGACAACCAGATCTAGATAAAGTTTGAAGATTTTGTTCATAAGATCCACGAATGATGCAGGCGCATAGGTCAAACCAAAGGACATAACCAAAAACACATAATGCCCATATCTTGTTTTAAAAGTTGTCTTTGGAATGTCACATTCCCTAACTTTCAACTAATGGTAGCCTGATCTTACCTTGAAGCTGTTCGAAAATATCCTCTATCATTGGGAGAGGATATTTATTCTTGATGGTCACCTTATTCAATTGGTGGTAGTCTATAAACATCTTGAGGGACCATCTTTTTTCCTTACAAACAAGACTAGAGCGACCCAAGGTGAGACACTTGGTCAAATGAAGCCTTTATCTAACAAATCTTTCAATTGTTCTTTAGCTCTTTTAACTCTGATGTTGCCATTCTGTATGGCGGAATAGAGATAGGACGAGTATTTGGGATGATGTCTATGCTGAAGTCTATCTCTCTTTCAGGAGGAACTCCGGGTAGATCATCAGGAAAGACTTTTGGAACTCTTTCACTATAGAAACTGACTGAAGGAACTGTACCTTAGCATTAACTCGGACTAAGTAATAGATACACCCCTTTGAAACTAACTTCCTCGCCTTAAGGTACGAAATGAAATGAACCTTAGGCACTGCTGAACTACTACTCCACTCTATGTCTGGCTCATTTGGAGTCTGAAACTTGACAACTCAAGTTCTGCAATCTATTGATACATAACAGACATGGAGCCAGTTGATACCTAGAATGACGTCAAAATCCACCATGTCTACCTCTACTAGATCATCCATGGTGTTCTTGTGATTGATAGAAATAGGACAATCATGATAGACTCTTTTCTCTAGAATAGAATCCCTAACAAGTGTAGAAACACAGAAGAGTTCACAAAGTTTTTCCGGACGAATCTTAGACTGATTTGCAACATAAAGAGTTACAAAAGATAAACTTGCTCTTGGGTCTAACAAAGCATAAACATCAAAGGAAAAGACTTTATTCATACCCGTGACAACATTTGGAGAGTTCTCTTGCTCTTGATGGCTAGTGATTGCATAGAGACAGTTTGCTCCGCCGACAGTACCAGAAATGGCTCCTCTAGGTGCCGCCCTATCTGGTGGAGCAATCTATGAAGCCTGAGCTCTATTGCTCAAATTTACACCACCTTACTTATTCTTGGGGCACTCTCTCATGAAGTGACCCTCTTTTCCACACTTGAAAGCAACCTATCTGCCCATCACGACATTTACCGGGGTGGTAACTACCACACCTACCACATGCAGGAGACCAATCACCTTCTTGTGCCACACTACTTTGGGACTGGGCTTGTCCAGCCTTGAAATTCTGTGAATTTCGGCCATTATGATCTCTTCTGTTTTTGGGCGCAGGTGCACTAGCAGATGATGGTGCATGCCCATTTGGTTTCTGAAGTTGTGGTCGACTTGAACCACCCTTCTGTTGACCAGACTCATTACTAGTCTTTGCTTTCTTATTTCGGTGCTCCTTTCTGTCCCTCAGCTTCTCTTCCTCTGTCTGCTGCACATAGACCATTAATCTTGAAATATCCATGTCCCCAATCAACATTGAGGCCCTACCTTCATTGCTTGAAGCACGACCTAAGCCAGAGACAAACAAGCTTATTCTTCTCCTCATATCCTTAACCATCTCCGGAGCATAGCGAGACAGTTGGGTGAACTTTAACTCATTCTCATTAGCAATCAAGGAGTCCTGTTTCAAAGTAAGACACTCACGTACCTTTGCTTCCTTCAGTTCCCGGGGAAAGAAATGCCCTAAGAAGGATTCTTCAAAGAAAACCCAACTTGGGTATGTTGCATTCTCATATATGTTCCCTTTCTACGGATCAAACCAAGTCCTAGCCACATCCTTCAGTTGATATACAGCTAGTTCAATCCTTTGAATATCCATCACATGCATCACCTCAAACACCTTCTTCAACTCTTCCACAAAGTTTTCCGGATCTTTAATAGTGATTGAACTAGAAAAACTTGGGGGATTCATCCTCAAGAATTCTCGAATTCTTGAAGTGTCAGCCCCTTCTTGTCGAGATCCTCTTTGTTTCCCAACTTGGTGGATCACAGCTTGACTCACCATTCGGATAACCTCAAGGAATTCAGTGTTCGTGACTTCTCCTTGTGGTTGCACATTCGGTGCATTAGGTATCTCTAGTTCTTCGACATTCCTTCTCGATGGTCGGCCTCTGACTGCTCTTCGTGGAGACATGATGATCTAAAATATGCGCAAGCACGAATTAGAGGAAAACTTTGAGAGATAAATTCTAATGCATGAAATGAGTATGAAAGAAGTGAGAATTTCCTAAATGTTGTAATCTTCTAATCATAGATATGGTGCGCTTCACACCGATGACTAAGACTCTACAAACACGACTTCATAGACTCCTTAGGACTCTTAAACCTTGTGTTCTAATACCAAGATTGTCAAGCTCGGAGCCTACACCCTGGACGTGACCGACACCCAATGACCATTGCTAGCCTTGAGCGAACCCTTGGCCTGGCTTACTTAACTCAGAGGAAAACTAAATCAACTCAATTATGAAATAAGATATTCTTAAAAGAAAGACTTAAAACATGAAAGTATGGCCAAAATGACACTTAAATCTCAAAACATTATATCTCAAATAAAAGAGACTCAACTGAATTAACTGACTATTCGTCTATGAAGACTCTAACAATACTATGATGAATGTTAAGACAGACCCCACAACATTCTGAAATTTAAAAATTAAAAACATAAAAAAAGGATCCTCCGGAATACAAGGAGGCTCATTACTGACCCTGAGTGCTTAAGCTGGATCAATGATGAGCTGGGTGTTGATCCTATTTACTTGCGTCTTCATCATACGACGATGTAGGTAAACTGACTTCAGTACATTGAATGTACGAGTATGCTGGTTGAAATGCTAAAACACACTTAATCTTGAAAAGGAGTAAGAAAGAACACGTACCTCGGTTCGGCTCAACTCAAAAATAACTACTCATTAATTATAATGCAATTTAAAAGAAGTGTGCAATATAAAGAAAATTGTCTGAAACATGCTGAAACTTTGATTGTATGCAAGATACAATTAACTATAACATGTATAAGAAAACAAGTAAACTGATGTATACGAAAATACAATTAACCTCTGCATATGAATATACATTAACTTCTCTTGGAGATTCTCTTAATTGACAACCATCACTATGAGCCTAAGTGATATTACAATGTTTTACCTCACGCTACCAAGGACCATCCTATACCTTGCCATCGGTATGAGACCTTACTTAACTTAGTGGATTAACTAACTTAACTTATGTGATCATCTAAAAAATATGACCTTAACACCCATGATAGTTACATGTTTTACATAGGGACTTGAGTTAATATGAACTATTATCCTCACATCGGTGTTCAATAATACTCCTAGTATATACTTTAGATCATACTTTTAGAATAACTTCCTTCCTTTGGGTTGAGATAATTTGCTCACACTTTATCTTTAAAAAGATCCTTTGGAATCAATATTCCCCTTTCTTGTTCAAAACTCTTTTTGGAAATTTTAGTTTCCTCTTAACTTAAATGAAAAACATTTATAATCTTTCTAGGGAATACTTAGTTCCCTTATATCTTTTGAAAAATGAACTCAACTCTTTACTTTTTGATTACTTGAAACTCTTGATATTAATCAACTCTTTAGGGATTACTTAGCTCCGTTATACTTCTTTCAAGGATAGACTCAACTTTTAATCTTTCTTTAATTCGGAACTTAAGCCTTAAAATGAAGTTAAAACGTTTAGATAGGACTCTTGGATGTTTTAAGAAAATTTACTTTAACTCACTTTATATATTTAAACTTAACTTCTTTACTCCCTTGACTTTGATCTTAACTTTCCTTGAATGGATTATGAATTCAAGGTTTCTATTTGAGTTCTTTGATGATTTCTAGGTATTTAGAAATCATTTGAAGTAATTAGTATCATTAGAATATGTTTATGTACCTTGGAAGGACTTAAAATGACTAAACTACGAATACTGGACGAAAAACATCGGGTTGGGCGTACTGGTGGTGCACCGCGCCAGCCTCAATTGACTGAGGCCTGATTCAGGCGCACTGGTGGCGCTCCCCTCCATGCCTTGGTTGATTGAGGCCAATTTATGTCGCACTGGAGGCGCGCCGCACCTACCCCTACCCAGGCACGTCTGACGAATTTTTCAACTCGTTTTTCATCTCCAAACCCTCCAAACTTTCCTAGTTCTTTCACCAAACGATTGGGACTATTTGTACTATCAATAACTATGGAATTCCACTCAAAATAACTCAGAGAAACAAGAATCTAACCAACAATTGTAGTCAACAATCCAATCAACAAGAAATCAAAAATTTCCTTCAAGAACTTAACTTCTAACATGAAATCAATTCATAAATTCGCTGAATTGTTACAATTTGGTGTGTGGGTGAATTAGCCCAACACGAAAGATCCCACATACCTGAATAGGGATCACCCCCGATGAATTCCACTAGAATCTCTTGGCGTTCTTGACAAAATCTTGCTCTTTCTCCCCGCTTCTTCTTCTCTTCTCTTTTCTCCCAGACCCTAAGCGTAAAACGTCTTTTTTCTAATTTGAACTAAAACTAGGTTTTACCCCAATTAGACCCTTAAAATGAATTAGGAATTAATAGGATGAAAAGGCTACTTTATCCTTACTAAAATCCACATTAGACTTCCCTCAGTTCAATAGCTCAACTTCGAAAGGCATATGTCCCTCATACAACATCGAAGATGAGCAAAGTTGGCGCCGTTGGAAAGATCTTCCCAAGGGATTTTCATCCATATAAAGAAGTGCCCCTAAATCCTCTTGATATAGAAGTTATGGCGTTTGAAAATGACCAAAACTCACTTTTAAAACTTAGGAAATTTTCCAGATTTTCCCTATTCTTTCCAAAAACAACTATTCTTGGTTTCTTGGTTTAATCCTAGCTATTTAGGATTATGAGATGTTACATTGCACTAATTTGTTACACTCCCCCTTAGTTTAAGCTCACGATCAACAATTCCCGGAGCATCTCGAAAGTATTGAAACTTAGACTTCTCCAAAGCTTTAGTGAATATATCAACAACTTGAGTATTGGTGCGGACAATTGTCAGTTCAATCTCTTCACTTAGAACTTTCTCACGAACAAAATGATGGAGGATCTCAATAAGTTTTGTTCGAGCATGAAAAATTGGATTTGACCCAAGTTTAATGGCACTTTAGTTTTCATACTTGGTTTGCTCAACATAGTCTACTTTGTGGGACATGTCTTTGATCAATATTTTCAACCAAATACACTTTTGAGCATCCATGGTTATTGCAATATATTCAGCTTCAGTGGTAGACAAAGCAACAACAACTTGCTTCTTGTTGCACCAGGAAATTACTGCTGATCCAATACTAAAATAGTAACCTGAAGTCGAGCGACGATCATTTGAGTCACCGGTGACCAATTTGCATAAGTAAATCCACTCAATAAAAAAATTGCACAACTCTTGTACCAAAGTCCATGACTAAGAGATCTCTTCACATAGCACAAAATCCTTTTTGCTACATCTTAATGAGAAGTTGTTGGACTACACATAAAATGAGAAACAACACCAACTGAATAAAATATTTCTGGCCTTGTGATACTCAAATAGATCAAACTTCCAACTAGTTGTCGTAACATCATCACATCTTTCAAAGACTGGCCTTCTTCCTTCTTCATCTTGAGATTTGGCTCCATTGGAGTAGCCTTTTCTTTCAACTCCCCCATGCCGAAACGCTCTAAGAGACTCTCTACATAATCTTTTTGAGACACAAAATATCCTTGATGTAATTTTTTCACTTCCAAACCAAGAAAACATTCAACTGTCCCAAAATTTTCATCTCAAAATGAACAGTCAAGTTAATCCTTAAATTAGAAATTTCTGATTCATTATCTCTAGTTATTATCGTATCATCAACATATAATAGTATCAGGAGATGCACACTTAATTCTAATTTCACAAATAAACTAGAATATGAATCAGAAACTCTAAAACCACAAAAGATTAGGTAATGCGCAACTTTACCATACCAAGCTCATGGTGCTTTCTTGAGGCTATATATAGCTTTCTTCAAACGCAAACATGACTTGGAAATTGCTTCGAAACAAAACTGTGAGGTTGCTACATAAATACTTCTCGATCCAACTCACCATAAAGAAATGCATTCTTCCACAAATTCCAACCTTTGAAAGCAACTAGAGAAATAAGTGACCTTAGTGTCACCATCTTTTCCACTGGACCAAAAATCTACTCATATTTTGATCCATAGTTTTGAGAGAACTCACGTGCAACTAGCCGAGTTTTATACCTGTCAATGGTACTATCTAATTTTTTTCTTCAAGAAAAATACCCATTTGTAAGTAAGTGGAACACATTTTTCTGGTTTGGGTACCAATTCCTAGGTTTCATTCTTGTCTAAAGCATCAATTTCGTCTTGCATTTCTCTTTCCCAATCTAGACAGCCATTTGCTTCTTCATAACTTATTGGTTTATAGTTGATATTCCTATAAAGAAACACGAGGTCACATAATCATTTTTAAGTTTTACATCATAATCTTTGAGGTAGTCCGACTGCTTTTTCTCCGTTGTTGACCTTCTCGTTGCTTGGTGTTCACCATCTCATTCACTGGAAATGTTCTGACTTGGAGATACACTTTTTGCCTCTTCATTACTAAATGCTGGCTTATTTACTTCAAAAAATTATAATTCTAAATTATCTTGATCATCAACAAGAACTATAACATTTTGAGCAGAAAATAAGGATGACACTTCATCAAATACCATGTCTCTTGAAATGGTAAACCTATTTATCTTTGTATCCATGTATCTAAAACCCTTCCTATAAAAATCATAGCCAACAAGTACGCATTTTCTTTCTTTAAGATTTTGGTTCTATTATGCATTGATTCTTAAGCCTTATGCATTAATTCTTAAGCCTCAAAATCTAGGTTATTAGTATTGAGAGAAGGGTTTAGATATGATTCCGTGGTGGGAAAGAACCCTATGGGGAATATGATCATATTTTTGCTTAGGGTTAGGATTTTTTAAAAATCCAAGTAAATTACTAGGACATTAGTGATTCATTATAATTACTTATATTGTTGTTTAAGACCAAGAACAAGACGAATCACTTCGCAAGGGGAAAACTCAGATTATTTAGAGTTTTTAGGAGTCTTGTTTCGAGGTAGGTGATGGTTGTATATTTTCGGTTTATGTATATATGTATCTCTATTGCTTTATAGTATCATTTGTGCAATGCATGATAGACAGACATATTTTGTGACATCATGTAGGTAATTTATGCAATGAATTTATGATTATGACTCGTGGTTTCCAAGTGATCTTGTTAATTGTACTATATGATCGTGCATGATTGTTTGTGATTATTGGTTGGCTCGGGTACAACGTCGGTACCTATGGATGGCTCGGGTACCATTCCAGTACACAAAGTGTTTGGATTTGGGTTCTGTGAGAGAATTGGGTATGTGAATTTAGTTCAATGAGGGAATAATGCATTTGCATATAGGACATGCATCCAGGTACTTGTTGTTTCAAGACATGTGATGAGAGTCTATGTGGTTTTTTACTTGTTATAATATGTGTTGTTCTGTGTAACTAAATTATTATAAACTTCTAACATTCGCACCTTGGACTGACCATGTGATCCTAGTAGTACAATGTTATTTGTGTAATAATACTGCATCTATTATTTTCCTTGTTGAATATAGGACATCTTCCAACAGTTGATCCAAGACCTCAGCTGAGATATGCCTGATTCTAAATCCAAGCTAAGCTACATTTTTCATAATGCCATGGATTTCTGTACATTTGCTTGTCCTTTTTTCGGACACAGACTTTTAGATTAGCTTTGTGTTAGATTCGGGGTTGCATCCCAATTTAACTGTTTGTAGAGTCTTGGTATGATGACTATCAGTTCTTATGGTTTATTTTTTGCATTAGCTATTGACTACTGAGTGGAGTTTATGGGGACTCAATTATTTAGTCATTACATTATTTTCCTTATTTCTTTATAATAAACTTAGTTCTATTTTAATGGTAATGGATTTGTTTTTGAGTTACTCTTTGCTTCTCCCACTAGGTGATTTAGTGTGGGTATCACTCACGAAGGTCGGGATAAGATCCTTAGGTTCGTTGATTTCGTCAGACCAAAATAATTTTAGTAGAGTCATGTGGAACAATATGGAGACGTTTGTACTTTTCTTAAGAGGCTAGAAGACTTTAGAAAATTCTCTTTCTTCGTTTGCAGTGTGACTTGATTTCAATTGGTGTCTAATGATCCGAATTGGCGTCTAACTCTTCCATTTTTCTATCCACAGATGGTTAACACTTGATTTAATAGCACAAGGGTAGTAGCTCGAGTGGCAGAGCAAACAAGTGAGCCCATAGACAGATGACACTGCAGAGGGAGAGGAAAGGGCAGGGCAAGGGGTAGATAAATACGAATGCACCAAAGGGAAGCGATCTTATTCTTTTGGAGGATTGAAGATGATTTTGAACCTGAAGTGAGGGTGAAAGTTGGGATTTCATGTCTTTCTCCATATATGTGGGGACTATTCAGCAGGTTCTATATTTTCTAAGTAGGATTGTAGGTACTGGAGCATTTCTCACGGCGTAGTCTACGCAGGTTTCGCTCACTCATATGATTGTTGTTAGTGCTCTTAAGGTGTATGGGGACTTGGGTTCTAAAACTTTTGTTCTATCCATTGCTTGGCCCAGTGATGACTGGTACATAATATGAGATGCTGACTAAGTTCTTGGAGCTTAAGCCTCTAATGTTTCATAGTTTTAAAGGGCGAGGATGCGTTCGAGTTCATCTTGGATTGCTATGAGAGGTTTCATAAATTGGATATTGCTTAGCAACATGTGGTTGATTTTGTGACTTTCCAGCTTCAGGGTGAGGCAAAACAATGATGGAGAGCTTATGTGGAATATCATATTGAATTGGGCGTAGTTTGATGTCTTGTTCGTGGAGAAGTGTGTACTTCGTACCTTGACACATATGGAGAATGATGAGCTTATGGCTCTTGAGCAAGAAATATGACGGTGGCTACTTAGGAGGCTAAGTTTCATGCCCCATCTTGATATGCTACGCAGTTGGTAAGCATTGAGGAAGAGAGGATCCAATTGTTCGTCAAAGGTTTGTGTTTTAAATTGCAGGTTTTGTCTGTGCATATGACCTCTCCAAGCATGAGTTTCAATGAGGTGACTGACTTCGTGGAAAAAATAGAGGTAGTTTGACAGGCTTGGCAGGTGACACATTATCTTGTCAATGTTTTCATTTAATTCATATAGATGGATGACTTTCTGATATAAAAATGAAATAAATTAATAAATGAAAAGAAATGAGGACAAAAGTGTCAAATATTATATATATGAATGTTGATCAGAAAGAGGTGTCATATTAATATGTCTAATTTTATGTGCATATATCGATATACATATATAGATTACTACAAAAAGAAAAATAAGAATAGTTGTTTTGTGTCTCGAATGTAATATTATTATGCTAAAAACAAATAGTTTCCACTAACATCTCAAAATACAAATAACTCTCTTACTTTGTATGATACAAACATATTGGTTGATAAACACGATTATGAAAAATATCACAGGAAAACATACTTTTCAAAGTTTATTCCACTTAAATCAAAACTCATGCCATCAAAATGCACACCTTCAAAACAACATGAGGAAAATTTGAAGAAAAAAATAGCAATTTAAAAACCAAACAAAATTTGCAATTTATTAGATTAATACAGTTCATAATCTTAGATAGTTTTAGATCTCATTTTCCAACTTTCAAACTGCAAAAAAGGTGTCCTTCGATTCCTTTAATGGAGGTTCCTTATTAAACCTTAATAGCCATCTAATTAAATAATATTAATTAATTATGGATAACAAAAGACATATGTAACTGATATGATTTAAATGACTTTATTTTTATTAAATAAGGTATAATATAGTTAATTCTTTAATTAAAAAATGAGGAAAATGTCAAAAATCTCACAAAAAAGATTTAAAAAATTGAGAAAATAGATAAATAGGAATCCTGACTTCTAACTTAGAAGTTCTAAGAGATGACACATCATCGTTTTCACATTCAGCTTTATATATAGATACACAGATTTGTAGCATGTATCATTTCTTCAAGTCTAAGCCACTCTTTAACAAAAGAAATATAACATGAAGCCTTAGCATCAACGTTGCCACCATCCATGCTATAAACTTTACATTCACGAGTGTCAAAATGAGCTCATGTATTGGTACTTGTTCAATCCGTTCAAAATTTTATGAGTTGGGGCTTTAAGATAATTTGAGTTGGCTTAGTCTCAATCTATTCAAGCTTTAACTCATTTTAAAAGAGTCTTCAATTGAGTCCAATTAGTCTTTAATTTCAATCTATTTTTAAAATTCTTTTTTTGTATTGGTGTAATGTGTAATGTATGTTCCCATATTGAATGTATGCATTATTGTCTATTTTATATCTTTTAGAACTTATCTATCAATTTTTAACTTTTTTTAAAAAAAATTTGTTAGGTTGAAATTCAAGTTCTGGTTATAAAAGGTAAACAACAATATATTAAAATTATTGAGATTAAGCAGATCAAATTGGGCGGGTCATGACTCAATCCATTTTTAATACATTTTAGTCAACTCATTTAAGCAAACCTAATTTCTATTTCAACCTACTCAAATAGAGATAAGTGTGAATAACACACCTAAATTATATAATTTTTTTGAGTTTCATACCCAAACTATTGAAAGTAAGTTTCATACTTTAAGTATCACTCTTTAGTTTGAGAAACACACCTCGCTCTTTTATACCACTCTCATCATGGTGTGCGTAATACACTCTTTTTTATTAGTACTAGTTAAAATTAAAACTTAAAATATTATCATTCAAAACAATAATAATCTTTTATAAAATAAAATGTGAAATATTTTTCTTACTCCACTCCATCACTTCCTCTCACCGCCGCCCCCCACTCCTCGCCCCCGATCATATTTTTTTTATTAAATTTCGTTAATAAAAGTATTTAATTTTTTTACTTCATCCCCCTCCCCCCCTTAAAATACTAATTTAGATATTATTTTATTTTTTTAAAATAATAATTCTATCCATCCCAATTTACCCTCCGCTTCCAACTTGTTTCTCATTTGGTGTTAGATATATACATATCGAAAATATTTTTTACTTGCCGCCACAAGAATTTTTAAATTTCTTATTTATTTATGTTATATTCGTACAATTGTAGAAAAAAAAATCTAAAAATATATGTACATACATATTTAACACAAAATGAAAAAATAAAAATAAAATTAAAAATTAGAACAGGAGGGTTAGGTATATGTACGTATTATAGACACCATTGAGGTGAGTTTCTCAAACTAAAAAGTGATAGTTTAGGCATGGAATTCACGTTTTCAATGGTCTAAGTATGGAACTCAATAAAGGGATAATTTAAGTGTATTTTTGACATTTATCTCATTTTATCATCTTTAAATTCAATACAACCCGCTCATTTGACACCCTTACATTAGGCGTCACAAATAAGTAAGCAACTTAATTATTTTGAGCGGTTTTATCAAAGGACAACAAAATTTATTGTCATGAAGCCCCCCCTTCTTTCAAACTGCCATGATTGTGACTAATTTTCTAAATCAATAAACTGAATGAATTATTGATATTGAGGACGATTACGCCAACATAATCTAGCAGATGATAAAAACTTAGTTGGTTAATGATGAATGTACCATAATGCTTTTCAGATAGAAGTGAATCCCTATTGTTGATGGTTTTGTGGTCCCCCTGTCTACAATTTACAGTGATAATGATGGTTATATTGATTTCCCAGAAAGCTGGAATATACTTTTTAATTAAATTAAGAGATTTTTTAATACATTTTGGAGATGGGATGGAAAATTCAGAGAACAACGAAGAGAATCGTCGTCATAATGAAGGGAAAATATAGAAAAGTTAAGTGATATATATTACACAAACATTCGAATCATGTGGAGTGTTTGCTAATTAGAAGCTTAACATTCTGAAATGGAATAGCATTTGGTTGGATGGATTGAAGATTCACCGGAATTTGCTTGATGATATCCGCAGAAAGCAAGGCAGGCTAAAAGTTTAGTCCCACATAAAGGCTAGTGTTTGCTGAGAGGCAGGGACTGTAGATGATTCATCTTGTGCATTTTGCAACATATCATGGAAATGGAGAGGGCTGCTGCTGTTGCTGACATGTGAATCTTGAGGTTTGCTATTGAAATCTTGAGCAAAAGGGAAATGGCTTAGACCATCATACTGCAGGCCATGTGACTGGGAACGCGGGATAGAGGCAGGCTGCTGCACCATGTGACTCAAACCAATCTCCCTAGTTACAGCGGGTGCTGATGACAGAAGAGAGAGAGCACGATCAGAATCAACAATATCATTTAATCCACTCGAGAAGATCTTTTGTCCGCTGCTAGAAATTCCTGCCGCAGAAGTGGGATGTTCAAAAAGTGGCGCTTCAGTCAGACTACGATCACTGCCTTGCATGAACTGGAATTGGCTTCCTCCTTTATAGCTATGACCCGAAGAATCAGGGAAAGAGTTTTGACTGTCCATACCATTCATATGAGATTGGTTGTTGTATAATACCATATCGCTGTCCGTTTTGACAACACCAGCCCATGCAGAACTCACAACTGCACTTGGAAATATTTGTTGACTGCTAAATGACAGGAGTTTCGTTCCTACAAATGATTCAACCGTTTGATCAATCATTTGATAATGGTATCCAATTCTAAGAATAAGGTGGAAATGCATTCATGATTCATTTTTACTATTACTAATGAATGACCCTAACCTTGTTGGCCAAAAAGTATTCCAGAATTTTTTGCCATAGAATCTGGCTGAGGCTTCCTTCGACGCCTGTTATGTCCATCAAGACGTTTCCGACAGCTTCTCTTTCCATCATCAAATTCTACCAATGAATGAAACCTACAAAAGGATCCAATCAGAACGAGACAATGCTGCAACATAAATATATCGGGGATGGGACAACTGCAGAAACCTTATAGTCAAAGCTTCAACTATCTAAGCTATAAACAAGCAGACAATTATTTAGGACAGGACTAACTAGCAACTTCTATTCTAAATTGCTGACAAAGCAGAAGATTTCTTCTAGATATCATTACATTATAAAGGAAAAAATTCTGACTCTAAGAATTGAAAGCAATGCACCAAACACCAATACTCCAATGCATGCCAGAACTCGTTAAGTTGAGGTTCACGTTGGCAGAAAGAAGTGGAGGCAAGTGAATTCTAATTAAGAATCAAGATCATGATCTATTTCAATAGGTCAAATCCTAGCACTAAAATTTTAGCCCACTATCTTGATTACCTTCTATGCCAATCTAGACACCTCTATAATTACAATCTTCCGAACTATCTGGTGTACCAAGGGTCAAGAACAAAGTCACGAGTCTAACTTTGGGAGAAAGAAGAACATCGTTATTCTGTTCTGGCGTAAATAAATGCACTTGAATCTTCTAATTTACCCATCTTCCGATGATTTAACACCTTAGTTTGCTCATTTTCTAGCCTTTATGAGGAACTCCAACATTTACAGAACAAACCTTGTCACCAACTCTATTACATAAAATTATTTACAAGCTTGGAACTTAAAGTTAATTACGTGAAAACATAATGAAGACTGACCTTGTTATAATATTGATTACTATCCTAGGAAGTAAGGGAAGAGCAACATGACACCAGATTGACATACTATCCTCTCATAATAAATGGAAGTAGACGGAAATATTCCTCCATTCAAGTTTCAGTAAGCCTTCCAAATTAATGTGCTCTTCCGAACAACTAGATATTCTCGCTTATACAGGGGGAATTCCAATTTTTAACCGAACCATTGTCTCCAACGCAATGAACATGGGGTAAACAGAACCTGCCTTTCATGACTGCTTGATTCCTTACTTGATCTACGGTAATTATCACTTGTTTGAATGCATTAGGGCATAGGCAGAGCCAAGATTAGGAATTTTAGTGTGGCAAGCATTTCCACGGCTCCTTTTGTTAGGGGTTAACAAGTTAATATACACACATATATTTATTATATTCCTATACAAATACAAGGTGTATAAAAAAGCTATTGGGTTCATCCAAATCCCCACTTAGCTCTGCCCCTGCAATTTATGGACAACAAAATGAGTCAAACAAGAAGAGCATTACCTGCTACATTGCTGACAGAAGCGTTGGTCTCGACCTGCAATTGTGACTTTGGCAGTCTTTGAATGCACCTCACAAACTTTATGCCGGCGATGATACTCTCTGCATTCACTTAGGTCTGCATTACACCCATCAACCAAGCAATGAGCTATATTCCCTGGTGCCTTGGCCCTCTTTGATGACGATGATGATGATTCCATCACACAATTCAATTTTTGCCTCTAAATTCTTGACCTGAGTTAACAACGTCACAAAATGTGAAAGTAAAGTTACAATTTAGCTTTTGTCCGCTCCAAGACCTTAATCACCTCCTTTTTATGCTCATCCCATCCACCATCTACTCCAAGATTTTCATCACATCAAAAATCCAATAAAACAAAATCGAAACATTTAACAAGATCCAACAAACCATACCGCAGTTTTCAACACAAAAAGTAAAAAGATGTGCAGATTATGTACCACAAATTCAAAACTACTGATAAACTATTTTTACAAATGATAAAATGACCAGGTTTGCAAAAAGGAAGAGCATGTAGGTAAAATTCTCAACAACAATACGTGTCAAAATAGGGATTAAGAGAATCTTGAAAAGTTATTTCAGATATATAAATATATAAATTAAGCCACAGTGTTCGCACAATAATGCAGAGATGTTTTCAAACTTTTATCATACGGATTATTATTACTATATTATTATACATAAATTAATCTACTGTCGGCTGAAGCCTAATGATTAAATAACCTTCCAATTAAAGCTACTCATCAGCTGGACCAACCAAAATCCAAAAAGGGAAAAGAAAACTGCCAACTGAAATACACAATGAAAAGCAAAAATCTAACTACAATGTCTCCAAAATCAAGAAACAAGTGTAAATTTAGAGGAAGGTTATAAAAAGGAACAATTTTTAGGGGAAAAAGATACTTAACTGTACTTAAGTTTCAAAATATGCAAAACACACAATAGAGATGACAGAAGAGAAAAAAGATAAAAGGAAAAAAAGGATGACAGGAGTTTCCTTTTCTTTTGTCTGTAATTTGAATGTAAAATGTAGCCCTTAGCTTTCTTGGTTGTAAGATGAAACTAGTCTTTTGGATGGAGCAAGAATCAATAATACTAGTTATAAAGACCCATTCTTTTCAAAAAAGCAGAGACAAGTGTAAAGGAACAAGTCTGACTTAGTCTTTACAGCCATTCATTCACTGACAAACACTCCATCATACACCAGTAAAGTGGCAACTGACAAAAGATATGTAAAATAGTGTCTTGTGACTTGTTTCTCAGAAACAATGGTGTGTGGTCTCTGATTAATGGGTAAAAAAAAAGAAGTGGGACTTACTAGCATAGGGGTAGGGATGAAATATACTCAGCAAACTTGAAAAGAGTGAGGATTCAAGGAATTGAACTTCTATGTGAGAGTTGGAAAGGGAGAAAAGATTGCATCACTTTTTAGGTTAATAGCC
Organism: Solanum pennellii; assembly: GCF_001406875.1. Lineage (NCBI taxonomy): Eukaryota > Viridiplantae > Streptophyta > Magnoliopsida > Solanales > Solanaceae > Solanum > Solanum pennellii. Next base: position 13,584,839 of record NC_028641.1, on the reverse strand, counting down.
AATAGGCATCATAGGTAAACAGTCATAGTCGAGTCATTTGGTTGGAAACAAGTTATTTCGAAATAAGTTATTCTATCATATGTATATAAATAACTTATTCTGTCACTGTATCCAAAATGGCGAGATAACTAATTTAATGACTACTTTATATATCTACAATCAAACATGAGATAAAATAATTTTATATTTTATCCTCAAATTATTATTACTTATATACATCACACCAAACAAATCTAAGGATTAATTTGTTAACTAGTTACAATTATTCATGTATTAGTTACATCACTATTAGTTATTTCATTATTCTTAATTATTATAAGATGATACACATATTTTCTTATGACATATATATTATTTGTTATGAGGGTTTTTAAACTGTGAGTTATATATAAATAACTTACTTTCTAATTAATTATCAAAAAATTTATACTACCTCCGTTCTTTTTTAGTTATTATTATTTCACCCTCCTAAGGAACTAGGTAAATTTACTCTTGTACGCTCATTTAGAAATCCTTTTGTCCAGAATGGAAAAATAACTTTGAACATTTTATCTATTTAACTTTAACACCTTTTGAGTAAAAATGGAAAAAATCAATTTATTTTAAAATAAAAAATACATTTAACCCATTTTAAATTTTTTACCAAATTTTTTGGTCAAGTTAGCAATATTACTTAATTTTTTTTATGTTGATTAAATTTAAATTTTCAAAACTAATAATTTTTAAGAATAAAATGTCTGAATTGATTTTGTAAAGTATTAAAGACAATAATTTATATAACTAAATAGATGAATGTTTAGTAAGTATTTAAATATTTTGAAAAGTAAAAGTCAAGGATGAAAGGAAGACCAATAAACGAGTGGCTAGGAAAGGGACAAGGAGGCTTGTAGCTTTCAAGTTCTATTACTTATATATTGTCTGTGTTTTGTGCGTGTGATATTTGAGAATGAGAGATAAAAGCGCCAAAAACAAACTAAGAAAAGGTTGGTCTTTTCAGTTCCCAAGTCTTTGTCTGTTCCCTCTCCCTTGCCGCGGTTTAATTCTACTCCATCAAAAACACTCCTATTGGACCACTTTTAGTTTCCACCATCTTATATTTAGAAAATGGGTTATATTATTAGGCGGGTCGGGTCTGGTTAAAAGTAAGTAATCTAAATAAAATTGGTCATTTTAATTGATTTGGGGCTTTTCATTCAATTGAGAGGTATAAATGGTAAAATTAGTAACGGCAAGGATATATATCACTTTGTTTCAACGGCAAAAATATAATCAACTAATAAGTTAAAGTTGAGGGATATTTTTGACCTTTTTCCCTAAAAAAATATAACATGACACTCCACATAAACAAAACATTCTATCTTGATAAAATAAATGAATAATGCACAAGTATCCCCCTAGATTATGATCGAAATCTCAGAGATACATCTAAACTTAACTAGAACCCTAGTTATATTTAGGTGTGCCTCTGAAATTTTGGTTATAGTCTGGGGGGTGCTTGCGCCTTCTCCAAAAATAAATAAATTATTTTTATTAGTTAAAAGTTAAATATAAAAGTATTTCTATCCCTAAAGTATAAATTGTTATTTTTATAAAAAAGAAAAAGATAAAAGATAAATTACAATATTTTCTTGTCCCGCTCCACCACCTCCTCCCACCGTACCCCTCCCCCCACACAAGTATTTTTCTTAAATTCTTATATTTCTTCTATTAAGTTTTTTTTAAAAAAAATCTTACTTCACCCCCTCTTTCCCCTAAACCCTCCCTCCCCTCCCTCCAAAAAAACATTAGATATTATTTTTAGTTTTTTTCAGAAAATTCCTATCCCACTTCGATAACACTCCGCTCCCAGTTTTTTCTCATCTTGTATTAGATATATACATATGTTTTTAGGATAATATTTCTACTTATCGCACGATTTTTTATAATAAAAATTTCATCTCTATTTGTTCAGTATGCAAGTAGGAAAAAATTATCACGGATCAATTTCTCAAGTCATGTTGCCACCTACTAAACCCACCAGAAGGTAAGCCGAACCCTTAACCTGCACCTGTACGTAACATGTTGTCAAGAGGAAGATAATCAATAAGAAGCAATAAGCTAATAACAATGAGAAGAAAGAGATATCAACTGAAATAATGCAAGAAATCATCCCCAAGATTTGACATCAGTCAATAATAGAATACCTAGTCAAAATACCAGTACAAAGCTTTTACAAATACAATACAAGTATAGGTTGTCTCTGAATACAACATAAAGAGTAGCCTAACCAAAATAGATGGAAATTTGTAACTCTGAATGTTAGGTGCTCACCTAGTCTCTAAATTCCAAAAGTTGCTCTTCACGAGCTCCATATCAACGACGAGAGCTTGTACAATGATCTGGAGGTTACAAAAGTATAGTATGAGAATAAAAAATGAACAATATGTAACTATGTAATGAGATAAGTACATCACAAGTAACTATGCAGGAGATATAATATGTTAGACAAGCAATAGGAAAAGAAACAAGGTATAAAGGATAAGAAACAGAGTCGAGAATGTACTGAAAGCAAAAGACAACAACCTACCCATAAGTAAGCTATGATACATGAGTCAACTACCCAAGGTTAGGAGAACTAACATCTACAAATCCAAACCACAACTTAACATATTCGCGGAGGACTATGTCAAGTTGTACTTGAGAGAAATGGTAAAGTTGCATGGAGTGCCTGTGTCCATTATTTCCAATCGTGGTACCCAATTCACTTCTACCACTTGTGGAACCTCAATCTCTACGGATTATAACCTAAATGGCAATTGACACATACAATATGCCCAGTCGCTTCTCATGGATTTTTATAATCCTGCTGTGCAAAAGTGGGATATGCACTTGCAATAGATGTCCGAGTGTTGATATATATCATGAGCGATAGAGAAATAGATCGAGTAATATCTTTATTTTGACAATAAAATCATTTCTATTTTACATGGTCCAATCATTAATCGTGAAAAATTTACAATAAATTGGGTAAGTCACTAGTATAGTTCCTTAGCCACGATTTATGCTATTTGCTGTAATAATCACGATGAAGCCTTTCATCCCCAAACCGATGGGCAAGTGGAGCGTACTATCCAAACCTTGAAATACATGTTAAGAGCTCGTGCGATTGATTATAAGGGAAATTGGAATGACCATTTTCCATTGAGTTTGAGTTTGCTTATAATAATTCTTATCACTCGAGTATTGATATGGCTCCATTTGGGACATTGCATGATAGGAGGTGTAGATATCTTATAGGATGGTTTGAGGTGGGTGAAGTCTCCCTAATAGGTACCGAGTTGGTACGTGAGGCCATAGAGAAAGTTAGACTTATTAGAGAAAGGTTGATAACAACTCAAAGTCGGCAAAAGTCATATGTCAATGTAAGAAGAAGGGATTTTGAGGTTGATGTTCATGATTGGGTTTACTTGAAAATTTCACTATGAAGGGTGTAATGAGGTTTGATAAGAAAGGGAAGCTTAGTCCTCGATATGTAGGCCCATATCAAATTTGGAGACGTAGTGGTAAGGTTGTTTATGAGCTAGATTTGCCTAATGAGTTGGCATCGGTACATCCAATTTTCATGTCTCTATGTTGAAAAAATGTGTTGGTGATCTGATATCTATAGTTCCCTTAGAATTCGGGAGTTAAAGAGTTTATTTCTTATGAGGAAGTTCTGATTGATATTTTAGAGCGGCAAGTAAGAAGTTGAGAAACAAGGAAGTTTCTTCCGTTAAAGAATTGAGAGAAGTCATTTAGTTGAGGGTGCTACTTGGAGACCGAAGCTGATATGTTATCCCAATATCCTCATCATTTTCATTCTACTCCTACTCTAGCTTGAGGTAATGAGTTCCTTAAGGTTCACTCCTTGTTGGGGTGTCATGTGTATTAGATATCCCTATGACTTCCTCATTTTATGCATGTTCATGAAAAACTTGTGTCTTGAAAGAAAATGAGTTTACATGATTGATTGTCCTCATGTTGTTTGTGCATTGAGTATTAGTTTCCTATAGACTTCATGAGATGAATTGAAGAACATATTTTAGCTTGAAGTTGATATTTCCTCCTTGGATATATGCTTTTGAGTATAGATTGCATATAGTCTCCGTGAGATGATGTTAAGCATGCTTTTATCTTGGAGATGGTAGTTCCTCCTTGAATATGAGTAATCTTTAATTTCATGCATAGTGGGTTTCTAGATCTAGTTCCTACCTTCCTTATGATACATTAAGTATGTTTAGCTTAGAGTTGATGTTCCCTCTTTGATACGTGCATTAATATGATTGCATGCATAATGGGATGCTAGTTTTGAGTATTTTCTTTTTCAAGATGATTAGAATCCCATTCGAGGACGAATGTTCCAAAGGGGTATATAATGTAACACCTCGAATTTAGAAAATGGAAATATAGTTTTTTCGAAGCCATTCCACGAAGTAGCTCGAGGAAACCTAATGACTGATGATCTGTCGAGTAGACCTGCCTCGCCTTTTTTGCTTGATCTCTAAGTCCAGTGTTCTGTAACTTTAGGCATGTTGGATCTAGTTCGTCGTTCCCTTCAGCGAATCGCCAAGTTAAGCCCCATTTCCTAATTAACTTGGTCCAAGAGATGGCGAGATAAAGGCTCACTCGGCGAGTTGCCGAGTGGCCCTTGGCGAGCTCCAGCGCATTTCACTTTCAGTTTTTAAGTTAGACTTCTGAATATTTCCACATTATGTTAATTCAATACCATGTCGTTTTACCCTCCATCTAAAGACCTATATAGGAATTCTACCCCAAAATTTCTCAAATTTTAAAAAGGATTATCTCAAATTTCTTAAAACTAAGAACTAACTCCCTCTCAAATATTTCACTCTCTAGAAAGTTTGAAGAAGAAGTATTTAACCTAGGGGTTTCAATTCAAGTTTTAATTCCTCCATTAAATATTATAAATTGGATTCAAGGTATGATAGTTTTCATTCACGGAGTTCTCAAATTTCTCTATTTTCAAAATTAGAAATCTCCAATTGAGTTAGAGTTTTCTTCAATTGTCATGATTTCTCTTGATTATTGATTTAACTAATTGAATTATGATATCTTATGCATGAATTGATGAATTACAATGGTTTTATGATGATTTCCACATGAACCCATGTAATCGTCATGATTTTTAAGTTATGATCATATGATGCAGGAATTTGATTATGACGGAAAAATTTATGAAACTAAGCATATACTGATAGAATTACATGAATTCGTGATGAAATTCATATCTAAGCCATGTTTTCTAAATGTTGATGATAGAAAGTAGATTTTGAACCTTGAAAGGTAAATTATGGAATTATGCATGTTCTTATGAAATCTATGCAAATGTTTTAAGAATGCTTTGAGAGTAAAATATCAATCATGTTGTTATTAATGTTTTATTGAAAGGATTTTCTCATATACACATGAAAGTATGATTGTTAAAGATTTTCTCACATAATAAAGATTCTAAGGTTTGGAAGGTCTTCTCACCTAATTGAATAAAAAACTAAGAGCTATCCTAATGAAATCTAGCTTGGATTGACATGATGATGTGTTGTTCAATGGATGACAAGAACAAGTAAGAAATGACTCTTTTGTGGGATTTATGCTTAGCACCGAGAGGATATTTATATGGAAGCCCTCCCGTTTGTAGAGTTCAAATTTCTAGAAATTGTCTAGATAAACATTATCTAGTGGATCCACCTAAGCTAGAAATTCATGGTCCTTACCTTTGCAAGTAGGACAACCATTTTTGGTGTGCGAGATACTGGTGGATCATGTTATAGCTCACATGGTATCTATGTCGGTTAGGGCTACTTCCAACATTAATAATGAACTAAGATTACTTCAAGAAGCATTTCATGTGTGTTGAAAGGTTCTAAATGATGTTAGCTTGCATTGACCATGTTTTATGACTTAAGTTTTCTAACCCTCTTATATCATGTTTTAGCTTAGTCAAGTCATGAAATGTACCCTTTTATCATGATTTAAATGTTTTATGCATAGATATCATACTTGATACATTATTTTGTACTAACGTATACTCTTGCCTACACCAATGATGGATTCAGACCATCATCCCCAATGCAACATATTTGAGTATCATTCGTGGACTATGCATTTCGCCAGAATCATAATTGAAACAGAGAACTGCTCAAGGACTAAGTACTATAGGGCCTAGAGGCAAAAAATCAAACTCAAAATATAGAAAGTAAAAACCAAGGTACGACGAGCTACAGACAAAATAAATATGTAGAAAATAACAAATCAATTTTTATGAAGTTAAGGAGATAAATTGACATAAACACCCTTCATCCAATTTTTTTATTTTGATTTCTAATACATTTGGGATATTTATATTTTTTTCCAAAAACTAGTCTAAAATTTCATGTGTGATGCACTCGGTGATGTTAGTCGGGCTCGCTCTTCTGGTTCGGTAGATCGTAGTTCGCTCTTCAGATAGTTGATTGCTCTTTAGATCACTCTCATTTGTTTTAGGCTTCAAGTATTTGAACCTCAGTTGCTGAACTCGATTGAGCCAGTCTTCCCCATTCGTTAAATCACCGATTTATCACCTTGTTTGCCCATTCATTCTTCTTTTTGACTTAAGAAATTGTCACCTTAGGCGAAGGAACTTTAGCCCAATAAGTTTGGCGAATCTCCATTTCCACATTGGTTTGGTGACCTGCCTTAAATATTTTCAATCTGCACATTGTTATATTAGGTGAAGTCTGGCCTATTAGGTAAGCCACCCTTTAGGTTAGGCGATCACCGGTTGAGAGTTTATACTCCTCGTCCTTGGGAAGATTTTGAATTTAGAAGTAAGGTAGAACCCCAATTTTACCCTTTTCCCCCCAAAATCGAAAACCCTAATCCTCCCCCTATATATATTCTCTTCGACTTTCTTAAAAGGAGGAGGAAAATTTTTTGGGATTTTGATTTTTCTAGCAGCGAGCAGGGAAATTTTTTGGAAATTCCTTCATCTTGGAGTCCAAAGTTCTTTCATCTTTGAGATTTTTGAGTGAAAAGAAGAAAAAGAGGGGGCCGTTCTTACGAAGAGATTTTCTTTTTCTTTTTTGAAAAGCACCCACAGAAAGAGTTACAGAGAGCTGGAGGAAAAGATCATAAAAGTATTTGGAACTTTGATTTGTTAGTGGGTTCGGATTCAAGTTGCTGCTTAAGTTTCTCGCTTATTTCGTGGTCGTATGGTGGAACAATTCACCCTCTCGCTTGTATCTGTCCCTTTCGCCGCCTGGAAAAGTCCTAAAATGGGGCAGAATTTGGGAAAATTTTGTCGAAAGTTTTTATCATGTTGTTTGGTCAGTCTTCTCATCTATTAGTTTCTTCGTCTTCTCTGTTCCAGCGTGATATTTGTAGCTTTGTCCTGTGTTGTTTACTATTATCTGATATTATAAAACAATGTATGTAGCATAGGCTCTCCTTGTTTACTGTTATGAATTTTTAGTTATGACATAACTCCATTAAACCTTACTTTGTGCCTCATGGGGGTCATTTTCATATTTCATCGTTTGAATACATTTCTACATTCCCATCTCTGGAAACTTTGTCATTTCTTTGTCATTATTTTGTGCGGGTTGAGTTTAGACGTCATATCTGTTGTATTAACTCGTCCCTCCCAAATGTTAGTACTCATGTAGACTTAAGTTCTTGAATAAGCTAGCAATACTAATACGGGAGATACACATTTTACTATTCTAACTGTTTAAGTTTGTCCATTCTTTAAACACCTCTGTTATGGTGACGTGCAGTAAGATTTGTTCAAATCAAACTTCTACCTGCTAGCTCTTAAAATTGTCATTCTTCTCATTGGGTTTTCAAAATTTTTTATGATTGTACGTGTTCAGGTCTCGAAACTTTCTACTCGCTAATCGTTTGTGGTATAAGTTGTATTTCCTATATGTTTCATCATTTTTTTAGAATGTTTAGACGAAAGCATGAGTTTAGTTAACATGAATGTTGATCTTTGTTAAATACCTCAACAGTTTGTGATTATCATTATCTCCATGTGAAAGGGATTTTCTTTCCGTTTTGAGTTAAATGTTTTTCCTAGCAAGCTCCCTACATGTTCAATAAAATCGGTATTATTGACTCCCGTATATTATTTTGAAGTTCGTTTTGATGCCATCGTTTCTTCTCGAGTTTGTCTTGATTGATTGTTTTAGCATTTTCGTTTGACTGTTGCCCTATCCATGTAAACCCCTCCCTTTAATTTTGGTTTGTTTAAGATGTTTTTTTCTCCCTGTTAGATTTGTCCTTGAATTTATTTCAAACTTTATTGTTGTTCTTTAGCATCGTCGATTTTAGAACTTGGTTTAAAAGCGTACGGGTTGGCTATATGTGTCTCAAAATTGTTTTCCCTAGCCAAAATCATTGTTACTCCGATTTTTCCCATGTTTTCATAGTTGCGTTTGGGTATTTATTTTCATTATGGAAATCAGTTGGTCTCGGGGTTAGTAGTGTCTAAATTTGTGTGAGTTATTCGTTCTTTCTGTGTCACATCTATCTAATAAGGATTGAGTCGAATACCTTCTTAAATAGTAAACAAAATTACACTGTTTTCTTTCTCATTAAGATGTTCTGATAAATGCTAGTTGGTCTTTGACTTTGATCATGCCTTAATCAAAATGGTCGATGTTTTTTGAAAGTATTTGTTGAAGTACCAAATGTTAGTTAAAGATTCTGTTGGGATTGGAAAAGTGCGGGCATACTCCATATAGCATTTACATATGTCATTATGTCAATTTATTATTGGGGAACGTGCAGGCATGTATTTAAAATTTGATGTTGGTTATTTTAGGGAGAAATCTCACTAATATATTTCATATTTTCTTCGTTGCATGCGCAATTTGTTGGAGTTCTCCCGGAACTCTCGTATAACTCCTCGCATTTCCGGTAGAGCCATAAGGGGGAAAAATCCATATTGAGTCAACCAACCCATAAAATCGATGAACAGATCGCAAAGTCCAAATTTCAAGAAGTCAGGGATTGGAAGAATTTGGGCCAAAAGGGCCTCTTTTATTTTTTAAAATATTGTATTTTGTTATCTTTCGGACTAAGCCCTTTTGTATTATTACTACCTTGAATAGTTTAGGACAGGTACAAATCGAGTGGCTCTAAGGCCCACAAACAAAGGGTCAAATGCCAGTCCAGGCGGACAGAAATCGGACTTGGATCCAACTCTCTCTCTCACTTTACTTTATCATTTACTTGCTGATTGATACTTAATATTAGCTTTAAAGTTATAAAAAACCAAATCCCCCATAAGACGTCACTTTGTTTTAACGACTCGATTAAATCAAATAAGTAAATATGCTTAAAATAAATTTTACAAATTCACTTAGATAATCAATTTTATACTTCATTTTCAATTAACTTTTAATAAATTTCATCTAAAAAATTTCAGCTAGATCATGTTAGCCAAACAAAGTTAGTTATCAGAAAATCGCGAGTTAGCCAATATTTTAGGTGCCGTAAAAACCTTCCTAAAATATAAATAGGAATCCCCGAACGCCTTTTAAGGTTTTCAAAATAATTTTTCTGTTTTAGTCTTTTCAAAATATAGTTTTCTTGATTTTTCTATAAAAAAAATAAGTGGCGACTCTAAAAAGTCATAAAACTCACAAAACATCTATTTTTCCGTAAAATTTTGATAAAACAGAAATGGCGACTCTGCTGGAGACTTGGAGGATTCTAACCTTAAAACTAATTTGCTTGGCTATGTGTAAATAACTTGCATACTTGCTTTTTCTATTATATTGATAAAACTGTTGCACTTTCATGACATATTTCTGCCAAACGGCAAATAGCTGCATTAGGACAACGGAAGTTACGTGGCTTACCACGACTTCTTTCAGAAATACACAAGATTCATTTGAGAGTAATAAACGAATAGTTGGAATGCGGTCATCTGACGTCGTTTGTTAGCTTCACCCCGTCGTCTGTCTGACTTGGGTAACCGTCACTTTGAAACAAATTCTAGTACACCTATGATAAAGCGAAACCAAAATCAAGATTAAGCATTAGAATAAGACGACTTAATAACCAAGACGTATTAAGTCCATTAGTTGAAACCGCCAAAAACGTGTCCAAGGTCTCTGACCTCACGACATATTATTTTTTCTTGACATTTGAATGATGTACGTGTGGATACCAATGTGGGGTGGATAAACTTAATTAACTTCTGTTTTGTAGGTATGGATCGCTTTCCAAAGTTTGGCATGGTCATAGAAGCACCGCTTCTACTCAAAATGTGTCATAATGATCTTGACAGGGATCAAAAAAGAACTCTCAACAAGTACGTGGGTGTGCTAACCGAGTTGATCAACATGAACGGTTGACCAGAATTGATCGAAGTCCTCATCGGGTATTGGATAATGAAAAAATGGTATTCCGATTCGGGATTGTAGAGATCACCCCAACTATCAGATACATTTGAGACTGTATTGACACAGTGGGTACAAGGTTGGAGAGGAGAGTAAGAAAGCAAGAAGACATACCAATAAATCTTCTGTAGAGAATATTGCAGACTGGCTCGAGTTAGGAAAATATTTTGTCTACTGGTTCCAAGAGTCAAACATATTATTCAGGGACATCTATGTCAGGTTCGGGCACACAAGCTTTTACACTAATTATAACCAAGAGTTCAAGGTCTCCTACAGAGAGTGGAACGAAATTCTTCCTTTAGCATTTGCTGTAGTGTTGTTGGGAACAATGATCTTTCCAAATGGATTGAATCTAAGTATCAACACCTGAGTCATAAATCTCGCACACACTTTGTTCAACGGATACAAGAACCAAGGACAAGTGAAATACTACCCTATAGCTCTGGTCATTCTGTCGGATATGTATCGAGCCTTTGGAAAGTGCAAGAAAGGGCATCGCTATTTCTAAGGGTGTAATTTAGTACTTCAGTGGTGGATTTTGAGTCACTTAGCAAAGGGAGCCGGGTTTGAAGAGTTGCATACTCTGGACAATAAGAACACCCTCAAAGACTTGAACGATATGCTATTTTGGGAAAATCTGGAGAATCGAAGAACGAGGAGTAGATGGGCTTAGATTTTTTCCAAACTAAGAGAAAAGGATATCCAATGGATGCTCGATCGCTTCATCTCAAAAGAAGTCGTCGTAGAAGGCCGCAGACATCCTGTGCTTCCTTTACAAGGTATTCAGGGAATTCTCCCTTATGCACCATTCCGAGTCCTTTATAAGTTTGGGAGGATGCAAACCACAACTCGAGAGGCGTACTATGGCGCCTATGTGTACGATATTAGGGACGACAGAGTGCACGAGGTTTCAGAAATGCTGAGAGAGTGGAAATGGGCCAAGTGGATGGATAAATACACCATTGCCCCAGACCGATTCAATGCCGGATATAATGAGAAATACAAATATTGGTTGAAAGATAACATACGAAGCATCTCCTCGCCTATCCCGCGCAATTTTCGCTGTATCGAATACAAGGAGTCCAAAGCTGTAATCAAGCTAAAGGAGGCAAAATGCGAAGCCCAAGAAATGTACGTCAAGTTTATTGAGAACCAGGATGCTCTTGAGAAGGCAACTCAAGAAGTGGAAAAACTAAGACGTGGATATGACGAATTTGATTGCTGGGTCAAAGAGAAAATAGGGAGGATGCGATATAAAAGCTGGGAAAACAAAGGACGCCTGGGCGAGGGTTTCTTGCTGATACTACGATGTATGTTTCAGCAATACAAGAATTAGGAAAGCAACGAAGGAGCAGGCTTGTTAGGGAAAGTATAGTGGATTTCGCCCCTGCGCGGGTTTTTTATATGTATTTCTATCATTTCCAGCCTCTGCTTGAGTCTGCCTTTATTGTATTTTCGTACATTTAAATGGCCCCTGCATGGGTCTGTCACTTTGTATTTTGTTCCTTTATTTCTCATTGTGAACATTAAGTGTTATTTTGTGAAATTTGTTTTGGGGGGGGGGTTGATTATCTGGTTCAAATTCACGTGTACATCATTCAAATGCGCTAGGCCTACCCTTAGCATAAAAGGGCCCCCTGTATGTTTAGGATGCGATTTATGTGATATTAATTGTCTATGTGCTATGTTGCTGTGAATGAGGCTTTCAGAATTCCACTCCCTGTCAAAAGTCTCCAGAATAGCAAGTCACTATCACCAAATTGTCTGACCAAATTTTCTGAGTCTTAAGTTTCTCAGTCAAAAAACAAAATCTTATCTTCAAATCCTAAAACACTACTCTACTGTCTTAGGAAATGCAAAATCACTGCTATGGGAAAGGGTAAGAGTATCCAGGTGGAACTTACGGGAGATGAGTTACAGAGAAAGATAGAACAAATCACGTGGGAAATTCAAGAGGTTATAGAAGAAAGACTCAGGGTCAAATTTGCCACATCAGTCTACAAAGCCGCAATTGAGGCGCTGGATGAGGATTTGGGGTCAAAATGAAAAAGAAGAAAGACATTGAGGTAGAGAGAGAGGATTTGAGTAAGAAGTTGGATATGCTTCGACTGAGGATTCAAGAAAGGGAAGCGAGAGAAGCAGAGATAGAGTCGGAAACCGCAAGTCTGTTAGACAAAACTGCATCACTTGATGAGGAACTGACAACAAAGATGGCTGAATTCATCACTATGAAGGAAAAAATGTCTGTATTAAGGAAGAAGAACAAGGGGTTCCACCATAACATAATTGACAAACTTCAGAAAAATGCGCAGGAAATACTCTATCCGCGAGCAAGAGCCTAGTGGTGGTCCAGATGACACTCACCCTGGAGCAATTGGCAAAGACATTGACGAGGAAATTGTCTTTAAGCCTCTATTTCTGGGCCGTTTAAGAGGAGGAGACAAGTGGATCACTCTTCCGGCCTACGAGCCAACACATCGCGTAGGAGGGAGTGGCTTCAGCCCTTAGGCATGAAAACGCTGCAAAAGTATGTACCTTCCACCCTAACCAGCAAGGGAATACTATAGAAGAATGTGTGCAACTTAAGGCGAGAATCCGCCGCCAAATCGACATTGGGAACATCCGGCACACGTGGGGTAATAATACCGTTCTCACGTATGATCAGTCGGAGAAAATTGAGAACACTCGGTTTGTTTGTCATTATTTCACACCGTTCAGAGGATCAATGTTGCATATCTACATGGATTTGGTTCGGAATGGGGTCGTAGCCTCTCTCCACGATGATGACAGAGGTCTCGATCCCATTGGGGAGAAATCTTTAAATCGTGTGCTTACCTTGATGCTGTAAATCATAGCCTCTCAAGATGTCTTGGTTTTCCCTACGACGTAGAAGCCCTCATCAATATGGGAAAAATTTGAGTCGAGTTCGTTCCCTGTGGCTAAGATGACGCAGAGAAGAAGGATGACTGAGACGTAGTCATCATTTTTATCTTTAAAGCTTTGTTGTTATCTTTCAATTTCCATGTAACCGTCCAAAGCGAATGAATTAAAATCAGTATTTTATGTTGCACTCGAACTACGTTGGGCCTGAATTCTCTTTATGAGATATGTAGGCAGCCTTCCAAGGCCCGACCCCTATCTTCAGAAAATTTTCATTCTCCCCTTCATATTACAAGAAGATACGTAGACCAGATCAACGGACGTCAAAGAGCAGCTACATGAAGACCTTAGCTCAACGTGATTTAGTCTTTTTGATATAGCGTCGAACTAAAAAAAACATGCAAACTCCGGCTTGTTGAAGATCTATTTCCGTCCTTACTCGTGGGTTGAAGATATCCTCAAACAAAGCAACTTGTGTGTTTTTATGCTCTCTATGTGATATTATGCATTTTGTATTCTGAATCCAAATTGACAAATCTGTTTTTGAGATGTTTTCCTCCACAGGTACTTTGAAACTGATCTGTGTCGATTAAGCTGGCAGATCATCCTTATTTTACCATATCCAAAAGTCCCGCCGATTCCTTTCCTTGACAAGATTCAGACAAAGGAAAAATAGTAATGGGAGATAACAATGAAGAAGTAAGTCTCACTGACGTTGTGGTGGCTCAACCCACCATAGCGGACCAGAATGGATTGATTATGCAATTAATGCAACATATAGTGGAAATGAGGGTGGAGATGCAAAGGAGACAGGATCTTCCTCTACCAGGTTTTAATGTTAATGCTGCTGATGGAAGACCTCATATTTACTTTCCTTTTCCAAACATGGATCCATATAAGAATCTGCCATCTACACTTGCTCAAAAGCCTTCCATCGTAGACCTGACCGCTCAGATAACCCAATATGCTTAGGCTTCGTACCAAACACCTCCTCCTAAAAATAACCACGCCCAAATGCCGCCCCATCCTCAAAATATCCAACATCAAACCGATCCACCACCGCAAAACTAGAGCCAAAATCCAAACAAAAATACTTTCAATTCCCAAACACCCCATCACCATTTAAATCAAAATACCAATCCCTAGACTTATCCGAAAAACTACCAGACTACCCAGAATGCCCAAAGTCCTTCCGTAGCTCCACCCCTACCTGAAAAAACACCTTTCCAAATTCCCATCCTGATTGAGCACGACGTGCATGATTCTGAGCTGGACCACTACGAGGAACATGAAAGAGAATGGAGGGCAAAGGAAGAAGAAAAAGTGAATATAAAGGAAGAAATCAGGCTAGCAATGAAAGAATTACAAAGCATCCCCGACATAGCTGGTTTAAACTATGAGGATTTGTGCATCCATCCGAATTTGGCCTCCAAGAAGGGTTCAAGATTCCTAAGTTTGATACTTTCGAAGGAATAGGGAATCTTATGGCCCATCTGAGGGCCTACTGTGACCAACTTGTCGGGGTTGGTAGAGACGAAGCTCTGTTGATGCGACTCTTTAGATGAAGTCTATGTGGGGAGGCTCTAGAGTGGTTCACCTCCCATGAGACTAGGCAGTGGCCCAGTTGGAATGCCTTGGCCAAGGAACTTATTGATCGGTTTGCTTACAACTTGGAATTGTTCCCGATCGATACTCCTTGGAAAATATGAAGCAAAAATCTACTGAAAGCTATAGAGAGTTTGCATATAGGTGGAGAACGGAAGCAGCTAAGGTAAGGCCGCCTATGTCTGAGAAAGAAAAAGTGGAAGTGTTTGTACGGGTGCAAGAGCACGGATATTATGATAGGATCATGTTGCTCGTGGGAGAAAAATTTGCTGAGATAGTCAAGATTGGTGAGAATATCGAAGATGGTTTGAAAACAGGGAAAATAGCTCATGTTGCCGTGTCACCCGAATCGTCGGGATTGTTGAAGAAGAAGAGAGAGGATATTGCTGCTGTCTCTTATGAGGGGAAGAAGACCCTCAGAAGATCAATTGTCCTCCCAAGGTCACCTCGACCTTCTCAGAGCTCCTACCAGACTTGCCACACGCAAGCTAGTCATCCAAATAATCCTCCTCCAGTCTACCAAGATACTACCCCCACATACCAAAATGCCCCCTCTGAATTACTAAAATCCATCTCCTGTTTACCGAAGTCCTCCTCTACTTTACCAAATTCCATCACCAGTCTACTAAAATGTTGCTCCCAACTGTGCGATTATGTAGTCGTGATACAGAGCACCACCTCCCGTATATAAAGTCCAAGCTCCAGTATACCAAAATGCCTCCACGAACTACCAAGATCCATCACCAAATTACCAAACAAATCCTTATCTCAGAAGCCAAGCTCTCCATCCAAATACCAGAAGTTATCAAGAGGTATCTCCTCCCTAACAAGGTAGTTATGATCCCCCTCGACCCAGATTCGAGAAGAAACCTCCCAGAAACTTTACAGCGCTCGCTGAAAGCCGAATAAAGTTCTACGAGCGATTGGCTGCGACCGGATACATCCACTCGGTGGGGCCCAACCCGGTGGATACTAGTTCCAAATTCAATAGCCCCGATCAAAGGTGTACATATCACTCCAACTGTGGTGGACATGACACCGAGGACTGCATCAACCTTAATCACAAGATTCAAAACCTGATCGACCAAGAGGTGGTTTCTCTTCAAGCAGCCGCGCCTAATGTCAACACCAACCCTCTGCCGAATCATGGAGGCGTCAATATCAACATGATAGATATGGATGATGATTGGTGTGTGACCAAGATGATAACTCTATGTCAACACAAAAATCTAGACCCCAGACGAGTCCGGCGTTGTTGACCTCTTAGAGGTCGCAGACAAGCCTACATATATCATTCTTACTTCATCTAGGTTAATTTTAGCGGAAAATTTGAAACTTTTTGTTTCCTAACATGCTTACTAAACATTCTATTACATATACAATTGTTCACCATCAACAATCTAACATTAAGATCATCAAATGAAACAAGCAGTTTATTATAACGATAAAGATGTACTTGCCAAAATGGCACCCATACAATATCTAAACAAAAACGGGAAAGAAATGCTAGTAAAACATACTCCACTAGATCAATCCTACAACTAAGCTAGAATGTAAATGGGCAAGCATCCTCGAAAGCATGAGGGCCTACCAAGTCCGGATGAATACTCGACGTCCGGATAGCTGCAGCGTTGATCCTGTAGCTTTAGCGTCCACCTGTGCTTGCACCTAAAAGTTTAGAGTTGAATAGGGTTAGTACACACTTGTACTAAGTATGGGTATATGCAAGCACACACCAAGGACATGCATAAGTAAGAGTAGCTCTTTCCTAGCAACATGATTATAACAGGTCAAGTCAGTGGACTAGCCAAATTGAGATTAGGAAAGTGAGTGAACTTTCCAAATATGAATTAGTAAAGTTATGCCATGTAAGTAGCATGTACTATCATACTTAACATTTTGCACATAACACACAACAGCGTACACATAGCACATATCATAATTCATATAACACATAACGTTGTTCATATCATTTATTCATGTGACATGAGACCTTGGAATCATGGACTTGACATTAAGACTTCCCAAAAATGAGGGCTCAACATATGGGACCTCAACTAGGGAGTCTTCATTAGCAAACAGAGAATCTGCTTCATTCATTCATACGTACTTCATTTCATTTTGTTCATAGGCTAGTGTGAACACCAGCTATACCTAGGTTGTAGTTTAGAACTTTCATCGGGTTCGTTGTGCAATGACCAAGAATGACCTAATGTCATTGCTTGAGTGTAACTCATATCTTGATCATCCTGTCCTAACACTTTTGGTACCATTCATTTAATTATGTGCATCATTTGAGGCTGGCCTCATTAATTCATTCATTGGGAACTTCAACTTTAACTGACATAGATCATGTGGGCATCATGAAATCCAGTGTCATGAAACCCCACACCGAAAAGTGGTGGAATCACCAGCCAAAGTGACCCAAAACATGCTAGCGTACATGGGAATTGAACCCCACCAGATTCCTATATTGACAGTATAGGTTCGAAGACTAGGAGATATAGGGAGACCCATACCCGACATTTACGAACAGTCCGCCCATCCTGAAAGAAGGTATCACCGCTCATAGCTAGTCTATCGGTGCTCAGTATAAAGTTCCATTACATTCAACTCATACGTCATGGAAGCTGGCTTCTAGTATGAGGACATCATAGCTCAATAGATGATTTCTCTTCTTATCATTAGTATTAAGTATGCATTAAATTCAATATTTTGATTAGAGTGTTCATAGAGACTGGTCTCTTCATTGACTTTACACTCTCATATGTGAGTACATTTTGGTAACATTTACTTAGGCTCATTTGAGATTGCTCTCATCTTTCACATTAGCCTCTTATCATGTTGTCACCACATTCATATTAGCACATTTGCTCTTCATAATTACTCACCCCTTTTTACATGAATGTTCATTTCATCATATGCCAATGCACTTGGTCATTTGTGTGTCCACACTCTTACTTAACCGTTCTAGGGTTTCATCATTTCTTTATATAATATTCATTTCATCGTATGCCAATGCACTTGGACATTTAGTGTGTTTTACACTCTTACTTCCCTTCTAGAGTTACATCATTTCATTACATACATCTTAGGTTCACTTATTTTTAAACGTATGCTAGACTTATGAGTCTATACATACAAGCCATGGAGCTTCATTCATAGTTCGTTAAGTGATTCATATCTTCCTAAGATTATCTAATACAAGACTTATGCATCTTGTATGTATGCCAAGATCTCGATTTCGATCTAAGTAGGTGGAATTATTCTTGAACATTTAATTCACGTATGACTTATGTATCAAAATAGAATTTGGGCGAGGGAACCCAATTTCGAATTCCTTGAACAACACTTACATTTTATTATTCATTTTTGTTTGATCCATACGGCTTGGGGACCCAAGTTCGAGCCCCAATGCCTTCATTTTATTTTGCCCTTAATTTTTCTCTTCGTTTTTCGCTTAATGGAACTAAGAGGATGTGGGATCGAACCCCCACAACCTCATTTACTTTTTATTTTCATTGCCTTTAAATTTCTCTCCTTTGGCCAAGGGGTTTTGAGTTTGAACCCCCACAACCCCTCTTTAATTTCTTTTAATTTTTTCTCCTTAAATCTGCCTAGGAGGTCGTGGGTTCGATGCCCACGCCTCACATATCTTTCCTTTCATTTCCTTTGACTCTCCTTGACTGCCTAGAGGTCGTGGGTTCGATTCCCACGCCTGACATTTCTTTTCTTTCATTTTCTTTACTCTCCTTCACTGCCTAGAGGTCGTGGTTTCGATCCCCACGCCTCACATTTTATTTATTTTCTTTTACTCTTCCTTAAATCTGATTGAGAGGTGGTAGCTTCGAATTTTACTCCTCTCATTTATTATTTTTTATTTTAAGTTACATTTTCCAGCCTATACCATGGTTCGAATCTCCTTCACAACATTTCTTTTTACTTCTTTATTTTCATGGTTTTTAACATGGTGAGGTCACAGGTTCAATCCTCCATGACCTCACTTGTTTTAATTAATTTTTTTTCAACATTTTGAACCCTCTTTGCTGACCGAAATTCATCAATAGAAGCTGGAAATTTTCTTTTAATTTTTAAGCATCCTTTCTTCAAGTTACACCTTAGTTCTTAGGGGAATTTCTTAGTGCATTTAGAACATTTTAGTGCGTCTTCATGTATTCGTTTAGCCAAGACATTATTCCTCAAATGAACCACATTGCAACTCATATGAACATCACATTTACATCAACATATGTACATGAAATATAAAGAACTATCATGCCATTTCATGTCCTAAACCATGAACAATAGCCAGGACAACACACACATACACACGTAGTTACATTTTCGGAAACATCAACATAAGTCACATAATTCCAAACATACATATAAACACATAATCATCATGGAAACACGTTTCATCCCGAGTTTTCTACCAACAAACATAACCAACCTATGATTCAATGGGAGCTAGTGACAGGGACATGCAATGGGGAACAAATCTAGTTTTCGAAATGAATATTCTGAACATTAAGGGGTCTTTTGGGAATAGGACCAAGAGAGAAGCGAACCCATACCTTTTTGACGTTGAAATATTAAATTGATGCCCAAAAACTTCACCCAAGAACATGTCTAAGCCTCCTCAATATCAACTCCACGCGAATGACAACCTCCATTAGCCTAGTGTGCAATTAACGTTTGTTTTCTTGTGATTTCATGTGAGTTCTTCAAGTGTGAAGAACTTGGTTTATTTTTATGCTTTTGTATCTTATTTTGGCAGAGATAATACGTGCGAAAGAATAAGAGAGATTGAGCGTGAGAGTGGAGAGATAAACGTGAGAGAGTGGGAGTTGTAGGAGGCTTAGGAGTCTAGTTTTAGGACTTAGTCAATAAGGTTTTGTTTATTTAATAAAAACTCATTTTTATTTAATATTTTAAATCAGCTAATGAATAATAATTATTAATTAATTACATTAATTCAATAGCTTGATAAAAAACCACTTTAATTCATTGCTTCCACCTAGGTTCGAACCCAGGTGGAGCAAGACTTCACTTCAAGAGCCCAATTTCGGCCCTCTCTCCCAAAAATACCCCTCCAACTTATTAATTAAATAGTTAATTATATATTTAGGGTAATTACGATACTACCCTTATCCTGGAAAAAGACCATTTTACCCCTAGACTCCCAAATCTAAGATTTTCCCTTTTTAAGTCCGGTAAAGACTCCTTCAAGTAAATCTTCGTATTCGGGAGCCCTAAATGGTTGAACCCAACCTTTCCAAGCTCAAATAAATCCCCAAGTTAGTTGGCTTGGCTGTAGAAAGGGTTCCGAGGTCTGGTTCTACGCGCATTAATCCGTGTGAACAGGGTCTAATCATAGGCATTCTTGACACATTAAGCATTTCTTATCTTATCCATTTTAAGGTTGTTACATTATCCCCACCTTATGAACATTCATCCCCGAATGACACTACTCTTTACTAACAATAATTAAGTCATCTATAGAACGTGTGTATGCATAGGTAATCCAATACTCCCCATTGATGAATATTTGATTAACATATTAATATGATGGTCCACATCCTTGAAACCTACTAGTAGTTTCACATTAATAGACTAAGGAACGCTTTCCTAAAATAGTCTCATTAAAGCATACAACATAAGTAAACATATAAATCATATAAATCAGCAACCAACATGATGACTCAAAAATATTAACCTCATACTAGTGCATACACACCATACACAGTCAACTACCTGAAGGACTAATTAAGGCTACTCACCCGAGACTTCATCAGAGGTGCCTTCCCCTGCACCCTAGACTTGAGTGCGAAGAATCGTTGCCTCCTTGGAGCCTCTTAACTTGGACCATTAGACTGAACTCTCTCCTTATTTGTTCTTGACTTCTCCTAATCGGACAATCCTTCACCATGTGACCCGGTTTGCCACAACTGTAACAAGTGTTAGTGCCCATCATACACTCTCCTCCATATAGTTTGCCACATTTCATTCACGGTGGTCTCTCATAAGGTGTATCTACTTTATTGTTTCTCTTAACTCTGGACTCGGAATTCCTATCATAGCGACCCTTGGATGAACTTGACTCCCCTTGGTGGGAGAGTCCCTTCTTAAACCTGGGCTTATCCCTGATTCAGTACTACTCTTCCTTGAAAAATTCTTCTCAGCTTGCCTTGACTTGTTCCATGCCCTAGTGTGCTTCCTCTTCCTGCTTTTCTCCACTTGCTGGACATGGACCATAAGCCTGGAAAGGTCCATGCTGTCCTGCAGCATAGCTGCCCCATACTCCTCCTCGAGATCCTCAGAAATCCTTGTCAAGAATATACTCATCTCGTCTCTACTGTTGGACACAAGAGAAGTGGCATACCTGGATAATTTCACAAACTTCTAGGAATACTCCTTGACTGTCATCGCTCCCTGTTTAAGGTTGATAAACTCCTCAACCTTGGCCTCTCTCATCTCCTTAGGGAAAAATCTCTCCAGGAAGGCTGTCTTAAACAACTCCCACGTGACCGAAACTCCGCCAAATGCTCGCCTATCCTTCCACATCTTGCACCAAGTATGTGCAACATCCTTGAGCTGATAGGAAGCCAGCTCAGCCTTCTCAGTATCTGTGGCCCCCATGACCACCAAAATCTTGTGTACCTCATCCATGAATTCCTGGGGATCCTCTGAAGTCTTGGACCCTGTGAAAATAAGAGGATTCATCCTTGTAATGTCTCCTAGCCTGTCATCCATGCTACGTACCGGTGGGTTCTCCTATTGAACATTTTGCAGGTTGACCTGGGCATTCATGGCCTGAGCTTGTATGGTGATGGACTGTGCCATCTTTGCCAAAGATGCCCTCACCTCAGCATCAGTCAACCCAGCAGGGTTAACTGGCATGGCTACTCCTTCAGCTTGAGCCTGGGGTGGAACTTGATTGTCCCCAGCAGCTGCTACTCCTCTCCTCTGACCAATAGCTCTCTTAGTGTTAATTCTCTGTAAACAACAAGGATTTTATGTTAGACACGCACATAACACTAAGAAGTCAAACATTAGGGAAGGCACGATAAGATCAGAAAAAGGGAAATTTTCCTACGCACCATACAGTTTCTAATCCAAGATAGTGGTGCACTTTAGTACCATGACTTAGAAACTACTCAATGTGGTTGATGTGAACTTATTATTTCTGTAATTTAACCTGGGGCTCTGATACCAACTTTGTCACGACCGGAATCTAGATCCCAGACGAGACCGGCGTCGTTGACCTCTCAGAGGTCGTAGACACGCCTACATACGTCATTCTTACTTCATCTAGGTTAATTTTAGCGGAAACTTTGAAACTTTTTGTTTCCTAACATGCTTACTAAACATTATATTACATATATAATTGTTCACCATCAACCATCTAACATTAAGATCATCAAATGAAAGAAGCAGTTTATTATAACGATAAAGATGTACTTGCCAAAATGGCACCCATACAATGTCTGAACAAAAACGGGAAAGAAACAGTAGTATAACATAATCCACTAGCTCAATCCTACAACTAAGCTAGAATGTAAATGGGCAAGCATCTTCGAAAGCATGAATTCCTACCATGTCTGGATGAATACTCGACGTCCGGATAGCTGCATCGTTGATCTTGTAGCTCTAGCATCCACCTGTGCCTGCACCTAAAAGTTTAGAGTTGTATAGGGTTAGTACACACTTGTACTAAGTATGGGTATATGCAACCACACAGCAAGGACATGCATGAGTAAGAATAGCTCTTTCCTAGCAACATGATTATAACAGGTCAAGTAAGTGGACTTGCCAAATTGAGATTAGGAAAGTGAGTGAACTTTCCAAATTTGGATTAGTAAAGTTATGCCATGTGAGTAACATGCACCATCATACTTAACATTTTGCACATAGCACACAACAGCGTACACATAGCACTTATCATAATTTATATAACACATAACGTTGTTCATATCATTTATTCATGTGACATGAGACCTTGGAATCATGGACTTGACATTAAGACTTCCCAAAAATGAGGGCTCAACATATGGGACCTCAACTAGGGAGTCTTCATTAGCAAACACAGAGTCTGCTTCATTCTTTCATACGTACTTCATTTCATTTTGTTCATAGGCTAGTGAACACCAGCTATACCTAGGATGTAGTTTAAGACTTTCATCGGGTTCGCTGTGCAATGACCAAGAATGACCTAATGTCATTGCTTTCACTCTAACTCACCTCTTGATCATCCTGCCCTAACACCTTTGGTACCATTCATTTCATTTTGTGCATCATTTGAGGCTAGCCTCATTCATTCATTCAATGGGAACTTTAACTTTAACCGACATAGATCATGTGAGCATCATGAAATACAGTGTTATGAAACCCCACACCGAAAAGTAGTGGAATCACCAGCCAAAGTGACCCAAAACATGCTAGCGTACATGCGAATTGAAGCCCGCCAGATCCCTATATTGGCAGTATAGGTTCGAAGACTAGGAGATATAATGAGAACCATACCCGGCATTGCCGAACAGTCTCATCTCATGAGAGTTATGTGAACCTCCGCCCTTCCCGAAAGAAGGCATCACCGCTCATAGCTAGTCTATCGGTGCTCAGTATAAAGTTCCATTACATTCAACTCATACGTCATGGAAGGTGGCTTCTAGTATGAGGACATCATAGCTCAATAGATGATTTCTCATCTCATCATTAGTATAAAGTATGCATTAACTTCAATATTTTGATTAGAGTGTTCATAGAGACTAGTCTCTTCATTGACTTTACACTCTCATAGGTGAGTACGTTTTGGTATCATTTACTTAGGCTCATTTGACATTGCTCTCATCTTTCACATTAGCCTCTTATCATGTTGTCACCACATTCATTAACATTATCACATTTTCTCTTCATAATTATTCACCCTTTTTTACGTGAATGTTCATTTCATCATATGTCAATGCACTTGGCCATTTGTGTGTTTCACACTCTTACTTAACCCTTCTAGGGTTTCATTATTTCTCTACATAATATTCATTTCATCGTATTCCAATGCACTTGGCCATTTAGTGTTTTACACTCTTACTTCCCTTCTAGGGTTACATCATTTCATTACATACTTCTTAGGTTCACTTATTTTTAAACGTATGCTAGACTTATGGGTCTATACATACAAGCCATGAGGATTCATTCATAGTTTGTTAAGTGATTCATATCTTCCTAAGATTATGTAATACAAGACTTATGCATCTTGTATGTATGCCAAGATCTCGATTTTGATCTAAGTAGGTGGCATTATTGTTGAATATTTAATTCACGTATGACTTATGTATCAATACATAATTTGGGCAAGGGAACCTAATTTCGAATTCCTTGAACAACACTTACAATTTTTTTATTCATTTTGGTTTGATCTATACGGCTTCGGGACCCAAGTTCGAGCCCCAATGCCTTCATTTTATTTTTCCCTTAATTTCTCTCTTCATTTTTCGCTTAATGGAACTATGAGGATGTGGGATCGAACCCCCACAACCTCATTTACTTTTTATTTTCCATGCCTTTAAATTTCTCTCCTTTGGCCGAGGGGTTGTGGGTTCGAACGTCCACAGCCCCTCTTTAATTTCTTTTAATTTTTTCTCCTTAAACCTGCTTAGGAAGTCGTGGGTTCGATGCCCACGCCTCACATCTCTTTTATTTCATTTCCTTTGACTCTCTTTCACTGCCTAGAGGTTGTGGGTTCGATTCCCATGCCTCATATTTCTTTTCTTTCATTTTCTTTACTCTCCTTCACTGCCTAGAGGTCGTGGGTACTATTCCCACACCTCACATTTTATTTATTTTTTTCTTTTACTCCTCCTTAAATCTGATTGAGAGGTGGTGGGTTTGAATCCCACTACTCTCATTTCTTATTTTTTCTTTTAAGTTACATTTACCATCCAATACCATGGTTCGAATCCGCTTCACCACATTTCTTTTTTACTTCTTTATTTTCATGGTTTTTAACATGGTGAGGTCACGGGTTCAATCCTCCATGACCTCACTTGTTTTAAGTAATTTTTTTTTCAACATTTTGAATCCTCTTTGCTGACAGAAATTCATCTATAGAAGCTGGAAATTTTCTTTTAATTTTTCAGCATCCTTTCATTAAGTTAACCCTTAGTTCTTAGGGGAATTCGTAGTGCATTTAGAACGTTTTAGGTGCGTCTTCATGTATTCGTTTAGCCAAGACATTATCCCTCAAATCAGCCACATTTCAACTCATATGAACATCACATTTACATCGACATGTGTACATGAAATATAAAGAATTATCATGCCATTTCATGTCCTAAACCATGAACAATAGCCACAACAATACACACATACACACGTAGTTACATTTTTGGAAACATCAACATAAGTCACATAATTCCAAACATACATATAAACACATAATCATCATGAAAGCACGTTTCATCCCTAGTTTTCTACCAACAAACATAACCAACCTATGATTCAATGAGAGCTAGTGACAGGGACATGCAACAGGCAAATTCCTAGTTTTCAGAATGAATATTCTAAACCTTAAGGTGTCTCTAGGGAAAGGGACCAAGAGAGAATAGAATCCATACCTTTTTGACATTAAAATCTTGAATTTATGCCCAAAAAATTCACCCAAGAACACGTCTAAGCCTCCTCAATATCAACACCATTAGAATGACAACCTCCCTTAGCCTAGTGTGTGATTAACGTTTGTTTTCTTGTGATTTCGTGTGAGTTCTTCAAGTGTGAAGAACTTGGTTTATTTTTCTGCTTTTGTATATTATTTTGGAAGAGAAAATACGTGAGAAAGAAGAAGAGAGATTGAGCGTGAGAGTGGAGAGATAAACGTGAGAGAGTGGGAGTTGTAGGAGGCTTAGGAGTCTAGTTTTAGGACTTAGTCAATAAGGTTTTGTTTATTTAATAAAAATCTGATTTTTATTTAATTTTAAATCAGTAAAAAAATAATAATTATTAATTAATTAAATTAATCCAATAGCTTAAATAAAAAATCACTTTAATTCATTGCTTCCACCAGGGTTCGAACCCGGGTGGAGCAAAACTTCACTTCAAGAGCCTAATTTCGGCCCTCTCTCCCCAAAATACCCCTCCACCTTATTAATTAAATAATTAATTATATATTTAGTGTAATTACGATACTACCCTTAGCCTGGAGAAAGACCATTTTACCTCTAGACCCTCCAAACCTAAGATTTTCCCTTTTTAAGTCCGGTAAAGACTCCTTCAAGTAAATCTTCGTATTCGAGAGACCTACATGGTTGGACCCAACCTTTACAAGATCAATTAACTCGCCAAATTAGTTGTCTTGGCTGTATCAAGGGTTCCGAGGTCTGGTTCTACACGCATCAATCCATGTGAACCCTGGTCTAATCATAGGCATTCTTGACACATTAAGAATTTCTTATCTATCCATTTTTAGGGTTGTTACATTATCACCACCTTAGGAACATTCGACCCAGAATGACACTACTCCTTACTAATAATAAGTAAGTCATCTATAGAACGTATGCATGCATAGGTAATCCAATACTCCCCATTGGTGAATATCTGATTCACATATTAACTTGATGGTGCACATCCTTGAAACCTACTAGTAGTTTCACATTAATAAACTAAGGAACTCGTTTCTAAGATAGTCTCATCAAAGCATACAACATAAGTAAACATATAAATCATACAAATCAGCAACCAACATCATGACTCAAACATATTAACCTCATACTAGTGCATACACACCATACACAGTCAAATACCTGAAGGATTAATTAAGTCTACTCACCCGAGACTTCACCAGAGGTGCCTTCCCCTGCACCCCTAGACTTGAGTGCGAAGAATCGTTTCCTCCTTCGAGCCTCTTCACTTGGACCATTATACTGAACTCTCTCCTTGTTCTTGACTTCTCCTAATCAGACAATCCTTCACCATGTGACCCGGTTTGCCACAACTGTAACAAGCGTTAGTGCCCATCATACACTCTCCTCCATGTAGTTTGCCACACTTCATTCAAGGTGGTCTCTCCTAAGGTGTATCTACTTCATTGTTTCTCTTAACTCTGGACTCGAAATTCCTATCATAGAGACCCTTGGATGAAGTTGACTCCCCTTGGTGGAAGAGTCCCTTCTCAAACCTGGGCTTATCCCTGATTTCAGTACTACTCTTCCTTGAAAAATTCTTCTCAACTTGCCTTGACACGTTCCCTGCCCTAGTGTGCTTCCTCTTCATACTTTCATCAACTTGTTGGACATGGACCATAAGCTTGGAAAGGTCTATGTTGTCATGCAGCATAGCTGCCCTACACTCCTCTTTGAGATCCTCAGCAATTAATGTCAAGAATCTACTCATCTCGTCTCTACTGTTGGACACAAGAGAAGTGGCATACCTGGATAATTTCACAAACTTCAGGGAATACTCCCTGACTGTCATCGATCCCTGTTTAAGGTTGATAAACTACTCAACCTTGGCCTCTCTCATCTCCCTGAGGAAAAATCTCTCCAGGAAGGCTGTCTTAAGCAGCTCTCATGCGACCGGTACTCCGCCCAAAGCTCAGCTATCCTGCCACAACTTGCACCAAGTCTGTGCAACATCCTTGAGCTGATAGGAAGCCAACTTAGCCTTCTCAGTATCTGTGGCCTCCATTGCCACCAAAATCTTGTGTACCTTGTCCATGAATTCCTGGGGATCCTCTGAAGTCTTGGACCCTGTGAAAATATGAGGAATCATCCTTGTAAAGTCAAGATGATCACCACTGTGATGGTGCATAATGGGTTCAAACTGGGTTTCGGATTGGGTAGGAATTCCCAAGGGATTATTGAGCCCATTTTAGTCCCTATCAAAGGAGATAGATGTGGTTTGGGTACATCCCCACAGATGATGAGGTGAAAAAGAAGAAGAGCAGCGATCAAGCATTGGTCAAGCATATCCCTCACCTATATCAATCATTTCCAGTCCGGGAGTGTGCTTAGCATGACGACCTTGGGGAAGGAATCTGTGGCCTTTTCAAAGAGATCGATGCTGTCATAGAGGATGGGGTCGAGCTGACAGGAATCTGTGATGCTGAACCTAGAGAAATACTGCAGAATTGGACCTCCACACCGATTCTGATTCCCTTAACTTCTTGGTAGAATGGCATCATTTATGCATATATAAAACAGTGGTAGTCTTAAAGAGGCCCAAGACCCATCATTTTGCTTATTTGAATTTTTAAATTTTCTTGTGATGTTTAAAAAGCCAACATGGCCCTTGCCATGTCCAAAGTTTGCGCTATTTTTTCCAATTTAATTAAGAGCCTCCTTTATTGAAAATTTGTTTAATTATTTATTTTCTATATTTTGCCTTCCTAACTTTGTCTATTTATGGTTTCACTAATATAAATTTTAAACCTGCCAATGTCATGTCATGTCACGAGCTGAACGAACAAAATGAGGCAGCTGATGACGAGGTCGAAGAATACAAAGAGGAAAATGAGGCACCAAAATATGTTGCTGAAGAGTTTCTGCAGTTTGAAAATCAGCATAAGTCGAATTTAGAGAAAATTGAGACTGTAAATCTGGGAGACAAAGAGTGAGTCAAAGAGATCAAAATCAGCGTTCACTTGAATGAAGCTCAAAGAAAGGGCCTGATTCATTTACTCACTAAGTACATTGATGTGTTCGTGTGGGAAGTCAGTGACATCCTAGGGCTTTGTACCAATGTGGTGTCTCACAAGTTGCCGATCAATTTGGAGTTCAGTCCAGTGAAACAGAAGGCTCGGAAGTTCAATCCTGATTTGAGTTTAAAGATTAAAGAAGAGATCACCAAGCAGATCGAGTCTCGATTGGTGGAAGTGATGCAATACCCGACTTGGTTGGCCAATGTTTTTCCGGTCGCCAAAAAAGACGGGAAGATCAGAATTTGTGTTGACTACAGGGATCTCAACAGAGCCAGCCCTAAGGATAATTTTCCATTGCCAAACATTCCAATTTGATCGATAACTGTGCTAAGCATGAAATGCAATCATTTGTGGATTGTTACGTAGGTTATCATCAGATTCTAATGGACGAAGAAGATGCAAAAAAGACAGCTTTCATCACGCCCTTGGGTGAGTATCATTATAGAGTGATGCCGTTTGGTCTCAAAAATGCTGGTGCTACCTATATGAGGTCTATGACGACTATATTTCATGATATGATTCATATGGAGATCGAGGTGTATATCGACGACGTTATAATCAAGTCCTGCAAGAGGTCGGACCACTTGACGCACTTGAAGAAGTTCTTCGACCGTCTGTGCCGATATAATATGAAGTTAAATCCTGCCAAATGTGCTTTTCGGGTACCATCTGACGAATTGTTAGGGTTTATAGTCAGAAGAAGGGAAATTGAGCTTGATCTTTCCAAGATTAAAGCAATTCAAGAATTACCTTATCCAAAGACGAGGAAAGAAGTAATGCGTTTCTTTGGGAGGTTGAACTACATCAGTCGATTCATAGCTCAAACAACTGTGGTGTGTGAGCCTATTTTCAAGCTGTTGAAGAAAGAGGCTTCGACAAAGTGGACTGAAGAGTGTCAGATTGCTTTTGATGCTATCAAGAACTATTTTTCCAATACACCGGTATTGGTTCCTCCGCGAGAAAGAAGTCCATTGTTGCTGTATTTGTCCGTATCAAATAGTGCATTCGGATGCATACTTGGTCAACACGACGAGACAGGAAAAAAAGGAAAGAGGTATCTATTAAATAAGCAAGAAGTTTACTCCATACGAGTCTCGTTATACTTTGTTGGAGAGAACATGTTGTGCTTTGACTTGTCTTACCCAGAATTTGAGACATTATTTGTCTTCGTATACTACACACCTTATTTCCAGGATGGACCCATTGAAGTACATTTTCCAGAAGGCGATGCCGACCAAAAAGTTAGCTAAGTGGAAAATGCTGTTGAGTGAATTTGATATTGTATATGTGACTCAGAAGGCGATAAAAGCATATGCCTTGGCTGATCATCTTGCAGAAAATCCTATTGATGGAGAATATGAACCGCTCAAGACTTATTTTCACGATAAAGAGGTATCACTTGTGGGTGAAGATATTTCTGAAAAGTATCCATGTTGGAGACTATTCTTTGATGAGAGGCGAATCACCAAGGGAAAGGTATTGGACCGGTCTTGGTGTCAGAATTCGTTCAACACTATCCTATGGCAGCTAAGCTCCGATTTAATTGAACGAACAACATACGAATACGAAGCTTGTATTCTTGGGTTGAAAATGACCATTGACATGAATGTCCACGAGTTATTGGTTATTGGAGATTCAGATCTGTTGATTCATCAGGTTCAAGGAGAGTGGGCCGTGAACAACCCGAAGATTATACCTTATGTGTAGTATGTACAGAAGTTGTGCAAAAGATTCCATAAGATCGAGTTTAGACATGCTCCCAGAATACAGAATGAGTTAGCTGATGCTCTTTCCACCATCGCTTCAATGATCAAACATCCAAATACTGATTATATTGATCCTCTGGATATAGATCTGAAATAACATCCAGTCCATTCTTCACAAGTTCGTGCAAAAATGTCATAAATGTCAAATGCACGATGATTTGATCTGAGTGCCGCCTCACGAACTCAATGCTATGAGTTCACCTTGGCCGTTTATAGCTTGGGGCATGGATATCATCGGTCCGACAGAGCCAGCCACAGATTTATCTTGGTTGCTATTGACTAATTCACCAAGTGGGTGGAGGCAGCTTCTTACAAGTTGGTGACCAAGAAAGTTGTAGCTGATTTTGTTCGCAACAATCTGATATGCAGGTTTGGAGTACTAGAATCCATCATTACTGATAATGGTGCAAATCTCAATAGTCACTTGATGAGAGATACTTGTGAACAATTTAAGATCACTCACCGGAATTCAACCGCTTATCGTCCGCAAATGAATGGAGCTGTAGAGGACTCCAATAAGAACATCAAGAAGATTTTGAGGAAGATGATTGAAAATCACCGAGGTTGGCATGAGATGTTACCATATCCTTTGTTGGGATATCGAACGACCGTCAGAACGTCGATTGGAGCTACTCCATACTTGCTAGTGTATGGGACATAACCAGTCATACCTGCTAAAGTCGAGATACCATCTTTGAGAATCATCTAGGAAGCTGAGTTGAGTAATGCTGAGTGGGTCAGCAAGTGTATTGACCAATTGAAATTGATTGACGAGAAGAGAATGGTTGCCATTTGTCATGGTCAACTATACCGGCAGAGAATGATTTGTGAGAGAGTTAGAGCCAGATTTTTTGAAATCGGTAAATTAGTCCTTAAGCGCATTTTTCCTAATCAAGATGAGTACAAAAGAAAATTCGCACCAAATTGGCAAGGGCCTTATATGGTTCGCAAAGTATTATCTGGAGGTGCTTTGGTCCTGTCGGAGATGGATCGCACCGCAAGGACGAAACCGATCAACTCAGATGCTCTCAAGAGATACTACGTGTGAAGCTTCAATTTGTGTTTCTGTTATTTCCTTGTAATCGTTCTATTTTCCTGTATTCGCTCTGCTTAAATTTTTACCCCTCTTGTTTGAACTACGTTCGATCTGAATTCTCAAGAGTGAGATACGTAGGTGGCCTATGTCAGTCTCGGTCGGTTTCCTTAGTAATTTTTATTATTGTTAATCCTTGAGGGGAATTACGTATGACCTGATTCCTGCTTCAACGGGATACGTAGGCGCCACAAGGGTTCAGTTATATCTCTCGTAAGTTTTCTATTCCTCTTTACATAGATACTGGGACAGAATTTTCTCGAAAATAAGAATTTTCCTCAGCAAATCAAGACTAAATATACTTCAAGATTTGAAAGTGGGACAGAACTTTTGAGAAGATCTCAAAAATTCCGTGACTCACTCAGCGACAGTTAAAGATAAGCCGAGACATGTAACTGAGACAGAAATTTTGAGGATGACCTCAAAATTTAAACATGGTTTATCGACAGACTGGAGTAACTTTGATTACTCCCCGACGAATGATCATAGACCCCTCAAAGAAGTTCACTAAGTCTGACGTGACATGACACTTGGCAATAACCTTTTTCTCAAACTACTATTCTTTTCAAAAATTTATTTTCCTTAAATTTTTCCTTTGGTGTTTCATTTGTTTTGGCATAAAATATTTTGTCTTATCTACCAAGAGTCGGGGGATCAGGAAAATCAACCGGAGATAGCAGGACAGGGGTAAACAACTGAAGAAATCAACACAGATCAGTTCGTTTTAAAACTAACGATTTTTCTGTGGATGCAGGTTTATAGTTTTGCTTTGAAATCAGCAAGTTCCTCCGATCGACGAATATGAAAAAGCAAGGGGGGAGAAGCTCTCGCAAAATTCACAATAATTATTTTATATTGCTTATATTGAAGACCTGGGAATATGAATGGTTTTATTTCATTAAACCTCCAACAACATGAAGTCTATAAGGAGTGTCCATCTAGATTGAAAGATGAATCAAATAAAAATCCCAAAAAGGATAGTTTAGGTTTTTTTCGTCAATGACGTCATCTGCATCACATTATCAGACAGGATAGTGTTGCTACCGGAGGGTCATTTTATGGATATTGTCGTTTGAGACGATACACTACCTTAAAGGTCACTTTATCCCCATCATCAATTGAGATGATATACAACAAGAGGAGTCATTTTAGCTTTATCGTCAATTGAGGCGATATAATTATCCAGGAGGCACCTAGAAGATAGTTGTGTTGATCGATTGAAGCGATATCTTCATTTGGTACCAAGGATGGCAACAAGAGAAAAATTACACATCGCGGGAAGATATTCATGTCCCGCAAGAAAGTCAGGCATCGCGAGTTAATATTTATGCATCCCGGAAGATCATGCATCGCAAGTCAATACTCATGCATTACGAGTTAATATTCATGCAACTCGAGTTAATATTCATGCATCGCGGAAGATCATGCATCGCGAGTTAATGTTCAAACATCAAGGGAAGATATTCATGCCCCGTAGAAAATCAGGCATCGCTGGAAGATATTCATGCTCCACAATCGCAATTTAATATTCCTGCATCGCGGAAGATCATGCATCACGAGTTAATATTCATGCATCGTGAGTCAATATTAATTCATCGCGAGAAGATATTCGTGCCCCGCAGAAAATCATGCATCGCGAGTTAATACTCATGCATCGCGGAAGATCATGCATCGCGAGTCAATATTTAGTTATCGCGGGAAGATATTTATGCCCGTAGAAAATCATGCACCGCGAGTTAATATTCATGCATCGCTGAAGATAATGCATCGCGATTCAATATTCATGCATCGCGAGTTAATATTCAAGCATCGCGGGAAGATATTCATGCCCCGCAAAAAATCCGGTATCGCGGGAATATATTCATGCCCCACAGAAAATCAGGCATTGCGGGAATATATTCATACCCCGCAAAGAATCATGCATCGCGAGTTAATATTCATGCATCGCAAAAATCATGCATCGCGAGTTAATATTCATGCATAATCGAAAATCATGCATTGTGGAGAACAAATCATGCATGGCTAGAGAAGGAAATCGTGCATCTCTAGAGAAATATTTACCCATCAACATCAACAGCATTTTAATTTGGAAAAATTAGACGCTGAAAGAATCATTAAAACGACATCAAGAAAATATCAACACTGCATCAGTTTTTATTTTGACATCAAATGAAGAGTACATTCAAGATTATATTGCAAACATAAGCTTTATTTGTTTTATTTGTTATACGTCAAACGGATGAAGTTGACGTCAAATATTGAAGGAGAGAAATTAAGTGTCAATGCGGTAAAAGACAGTCTCGCATTTGGATTGCATTTTTTATGCTGATGAGTTTTATCTCAGTCTTTGTCGAGAGCATCCAAAAGGATGAATTCTCCAAAAACCACAGATGCGGACGACATAAAAAAGGATGCAGCACAATGTGGAACGTTTTCTTAGCAGCAAATTGGACATAGTCCAAAGAGGAGTGTCAAACTCTTAGGACGCGAGTAGAGGAGCGACTTCCGCCTTAATCAAACCACACCCCTATCATAAGGCATGTGGGTTTTTCTTTAGTTTGTCTGTTTCAGTTTGCATCCGGAAATTTTGATCTGCCGGAAGCAAGTTTTCGATCTGAGTGACAATGCATTAAGAGCTTTGAAAATTATGCCCGTGTAAGTTCTTAATTATGGGTGTTAAGCGCGCCACATTCATGGCTAAGAGGTTACAAGCCTCCTTTTCATACTCGTTTAATTTTGTCACTTGTCCAGATCCAAAGGTTATCTAGCACAATAGATTTCCTTTTCAACCGATCGAGTCAAACTACAAGCAGCCTGATTCCTGAGGTTCAAGGATATGTAGGCGAGCTCAATGTCGAAAACTCGGCTACATTCAAACATTCTCTCTTAATCTAATTTCGAGCATTCTGGTCCTTTTCATAATTTAGTACTATTGTGACTTTCGAATTTTTCAAAATCGTGCATTAAATCGAACGTATCGAAGTACAGGTGGCTTGAATTTTCATATAGCCTGAGATATGTAGGAAGCCATTTTCGGGGCTCGACCATAATTCCTAAAGTCCGTACCAAGTTTTGTTGGAAAGATGAATTTGTGGTCGGTTAAAATTGGGTTAGTCAATTTCATTTTCCTCGAATTTCTTGCATCAATCCAAATAAAATGAGCGACAGTTGTTTATACCCAATTTTAACCCTCCCCGATATATTATTAATTAACGAGCTTCTTGACTCTAAACGATTTGAAACAATTGATTTTATAAAGTTTAAAATTACTTTTAATTTTATATTGTCTTTATATATATATGTATGACTTTTTTAGATAATATATATATGTTTCACATAATTATGTTACGACTAGTATATTTGATTATTCGAAAATCCTCTCAAAAAAGAGATCTTATTTTCGCTTGAATATTTTTCTAATTAGTCGTTATATAGTAGCTTATATTTTTGAATTATTTTTTTTTAATTATGTCGATTATTTTATTTCGTTAAAATTAAGAAGCTTATTAATTAAACTATATTAATTCACCCTATTTGAGTTATTTAGCAAAATTCTTTTAAACCTACTTACGGACAAAAACCTTTGGATCCCTTTCTTAAGCCATCTCAGTCAGCCCATTTAATCAATTCAGTTCCTAACAAATCATCCTAGCACAAATTTTGGCCCACCTGACTCCATTCTTTGCCCCAGCCCAACAAAAATAAACAATACCCGACTCAGCCCACCAAATAAACTCATTTTCCCTTTTTGCTCCGCCCCAACCCAAAACTTTTAGCCCCGACCCGTCCCGTTTCCGTTTCATCAAATTTAGAAACGGCAATACACAGTAGCGCCTAACAGCGCCTTCACGCCATCTTCAAGCTCGACCAAACGACACCAACATCAATGTGAAACGACCACATCAATACATGAGAAGTTCATGATCGGATGGGCAAATCAGTACTACGTTGCGTTTTTTCTTGTCCTTTCCTTCAACGTCTTTTTCCAGACTGTCGCATCAGCTCTTCAGATGCCTTTCCATCCTTGAAGCTTGGAGATTGCTCCACGTCGCCCACAAGGACGAGCAAATTGATTGTGGTCGATCGAGTCTCTTTTGGCTTTTGATTTCTTGCTGAAATGGGGGATTTCTCGTACGGGAAGAGGCAGTCCTCCTCGGCCTTGGGAAGATTTTGAATTTATAAGTAAGGTAGAACCCCGATTTTACCCTTTTCCCCACAAAATTGAAAACCCTAATCTTCCCCCTATATATATTCTCTTCGACTTTCTGAAAAGGAGGAGGAAAATTTTTTGGGATTTTGATTTTTCTAGGAAGAGAGCAGGGAAAATTTTTGGAAATTCCTTCATCTTGAAGTCCGAAAATCTTTCTTCTTTGAGATTTTTGAGAAAAAAGAAGAAAAATCGGGGGCCGTTCTTACAAAGAGATTTTCTTTTTTTTGAAAAGCACCCACAGAAAGAACTACAGAGAATTGGAAAGGAAAATATCATAAAAGTATTTCGAACTTTGATTTTTTAGTGGGTTCGGATTCAAGTTGCTTCTTAAGTTTCTCGCTTATTTCGTGGTCGTGTGGTGGAACAATTCACCCTCTTGCTCGTATCTGTCCCGTTCGCCGCCTGGAAAAGGCCTTAAATGGGGCAGAATCTGTGAAAATTTTGTCGAAAGTGTTTATCATGTTATTTGGTCAGTCTTCTCATCGGTTAGTTTCCTCGTCTTTCTCTGTTCCAGTGTGATATTTGTAGCTTTTTCATGTGTTGTTTACTATCATCTGATATGGAAATACGGTTGGTTTGATACAATACGTATTTTAAAACAACGTATGTAGGGTAGGCTCTCTTGGTTTACTATTATGAATTTTTAGTTGTGATATGACTCCATTAAACCTTACTTTCTTCCTCGTGGGGGTCATTTTCATATTCATCGTTTGAATACATTTCTACATTCCCGTTTCTGGAAACTTTGTCCTTTCTTTGTTATTTTTTCGTGCGGGTTGAGTTTAGACGTCATATCTGTTGTATTAAGTCGTCCCTCCCTAATGTCAGTACTCATATAGGCTCAAGTTCTTGAATAAGCTAGCAATACTTATACGGGAGATATACATTTTACTATTCTAACTGTTTAATTTTGTCCATTCTTTAAACACCTCTGTTATGGTGACGTGCAGTAAGATTTATTCAAATCAAACTTCTACCTGCTAGCTCTTAAAATTGTCATTCTTCTCATTGGGTTTTCAAAAATTTTTATGATTGTACGGGTTCAGGTCTCGAAACTTTCTACTCGTTAATCGTTTGTGGTATAAGGTGTATTTCCTATATGTGTCATCATTTTTTTAGAATGTTTAGACGAAAGCATGATTTTGGTTAACATGAATGTTGAACTTTGTTAAATACCTCCACAGTTCATGATTCTCATTAGCTCCATGTGAAAAGGATTTTCTTCCGTTTTCAGTTAAATGTTTGTTCTTAGCGAGCTCCCCACTGGTTTAATAAAATCGGCATTATTGACTCCCGTATATTATTTTGAAGTTCGTTTGATACCGTCCTTTCATCTCAAGTTTGTCTTGATTTATTGTTTTAGCATTTTCCTTTGACTGTCGCCCTATCCATGTAAACCCCTCCCTTTAATTTTAGTTTGTTTTAGATGTTGTTTGCTCCCTGTTAGATTTGTCCCTGAATTTATTTCGAACTTTGTTGTTGTTCTTTTAGAGTCGTCAATTCGAGAACTTGGTTTAGAAGCATACGGGTTGGCTGTATGTGTCTCAAAATTGTTTTCTCTAGCCAAAATTGTTGTTACTCCGGTTTTTCCCAAGTTTTCATAGATGCGTATGGGTATTTATTTTCATTACGTAAATCAATTGGTCTTGGGGTCAGTAGTGTCTGAATTTGTGTAAGTTATTTGTTCTCCCCTGTGATACATCTATCTGATAAGTATTGAGTCGAATACCTTCTTAAATAGTAAATTGAATAACAATGTTTTCTTTCTCGTTAAGATGTTCTGATAAATGCTAGTTGGTCTTTGACTTTGATCATGCCTTAATCAAAATGGTCGATTTTTTTGAAAGTATTTGTTAAAGTATCAAATGTTCGTTAAAGATTCTATTGGGATTGGCAAAGTGTGGGCATAATCCATATAGCATTTACATATGTCACTATGTTAATTTATTATTGGGTAACGTGCAGGCATGTATTTAAAATTTGGTGTTGGTTTTTTTTTGGGAGAAATCTCACTAATATATTTCATATTTTCTTCGTTGCATGCGCAATTTATTGGAGTTCTCCCGAAACTCTCGTATTACTCCTCGCAATTTCGGTAGAGCTGTAAGGGGGCAAAAATCCATATTGAGTCAACCAACCCATAAAATCGATGAACAGATCCCAGAGTCAAAATTTCAAGAAGTCAGGGATTTGAAGAATTTGGGCTGAAAGGGCCTTTTTTATTTCTTAAAATATTGTATTTTATTATCTTTGGGACTAAGACCTTTTGTATTATTACTACCTTGAGTAGTTTAGGACAGGTACAAATCGAGTAGCTCTAAGTCCCACAAACAAAGGGTCCAAATACAGGTCCATGCGGACAGAAACCGGATTTGGACCCAACTCTCTCTCTCTCTCTCTCACTCTATCGTCTTTACTTATCATTCACTTGCTGATTGATACTTATTATTAGCTTTAGGGTTAGAAAAATCAAAATCCCCCATAAGACGTTACTTTCTTTTAACGACTCGATTAAATCAAATAAGTGAATATGCTTAAAATAAATTTTACAATTCACTTAGATAATAAATTTAATACTTTATTTTTCAAAAAACTATTAATAAATTTCACCTCAAAAATTTCAATTAGATCATGTTAGCCAAGCAAAGTTAGTTATCATAAAATCGCGAGTTAGCGAATATTTTAGGTGCCGTAAAAACCTTCCTAAAATATAAATAGGAATCCCCGAACCCCTTTAAGGTTTTCAAAACGATTCTTCTGTTTAAGACTTTTGAAAACATAGTTTTCTTGATTTTTATAAAAAAAAAATTAACTGGCGACTCTAAAAAGTCATAAAACTCACAAAACATCTATTTTTCCGAAAACTTTTGATAAAACAATATGTTGGTTGTCCCCCTATCATGCCATGCTAAATTGTAATACTAAGTATGTGACTCTAGAAATTTCGTGAAGGGAAAGATTAGAGTGGGAAGGGGTGTACAAGCCTAGGCATGCTAAGATTGTATCCTCCATCTGGGCGAGTAAACTAGTCTAGCAAGGTTGTTTAGCTTATTTGTCTCATGTTGGGGATGTTGAGATTGAGGCTCTATCCATTGGGTCTATTCCTATGGTATCCGTGTTTAGTGAAGTATTTCTCAATGAATTGCCTGACATGCCTCCGGATAGAGACATAATAGATTTTTGTATTGACTTAGAGCCTGGCACTCGTCCCATTTCAATTCCTCCGTATCGCATGACTCCGACAGAGTTGAGAGAGCTTAAGGCTCAATCCAAGAGCTTATTGATAAGTGATTTATCCATCCTAGCACTTCCCCATAGTGTGCTCTGTCTTTGTTTGTTAAGAAGAAGAATGGTAGCATGAGGATGTGTATAGACTACTGGGAATTGAATAGAGTCAATATTCGGAATGGGTACACCTTGCCTAGAATAGATGATCTCTTCGATCAATTTCAAGGTGCATTGATCTTCTCCAAGATTGATTAAGATCCATATATCATCAATCAAAAATTAGGCTGGAAGATGTACCTAAGACGACGTTTAGGACTCGTTATGGCCATTATGAATTTTTGGTGATATTGTTTGGGTTGAGTAATGCGCACGTGACCTTTATGATCTTGATGAATGGGGTGTTCAAGCCATTTCTTGATTCCTTTGTGATAGTCTTTATTGATGATATTTTGGTGTAAGTGAAGAAGAGCATGCTAACCATCTCCGTACTTTTTTGAGTATTCTTGGGAAGCAAAAGTTATATGCAAAATGTTCCAAGTGTGAATTTTGATTGAAATCGGTGGCGTTTTTGGTAGATGTAGTGTCAAAAGAAGGGGTAAGGGTAGAACCCCAAAAGATTGAAGCGATTAACAATAAGGTAAGACCTTGTACGGTTATGGAAATTAGGATTTTTGTAGGACTCGATAGTTATTATCGCTGTTTTGTGAAGAAGTTTGCTTCAATTGCTATCCACTTGATTAATATGACCAAAAAGAAGGTACCGTTTAAATAGACTGAGAAATATGAGGAGAACTTCAAAAAACTTAAGACTCTTTTGACCACCATACCTATCCTAGAATTACCGGTTGAGGTAAAGGACTTCATTGTTTATTTTGATGCTTCACATTCTGGTTTCGGTGCTGTGTTGATGCAGGATAAGAATGTCATAACTTATGCCTCGCGTCAATTGAAAGTTCATGAGAGGAATTATCCTACTCATGACTTGGAGTTAGCGGTGGTGGTATTTGCTCTCAAGATCTGGCGACATTACCTTTATGGTATTAAGTGTGAGGTATTTACTAATCATCCTAGTTTGCAGCATGTATTCACTGAGAAAGATTTGAATCTGAGATAATATAGATGGATGGAGGTACTGTAGGATTATGATGTGACCATCGCATATCATTCAGGCAAGGCTAATGTAGTGGCAGATGCCTTGAGTAAAAAGGCGGTAAGTATGCGTATTTTAGATTACTTGAGTGTAGCCAAGCGACCTTTGGGCAAGGAAATTCAGGCCTTAGAATCTATGTTGAGAATCTAAGATCATGTAGTTGGGCATTTCCGAAAGAGGTGGGGTGTTGTTCATGGAGGAGATCAAGGACAAACATTTCGAAGATAGGAATCTAGAGGAACTTAGAACAAAGACTGCAAATTGGTAAATTCCAAGAAACCAATCTTGATGCGGATGGGGTACTCAATCATAAGGGTAGGATTCGTGTTCCTCGAGTAGATGACTTGATTTAGAAATTGTTGACGGAATCCCATGGTTCCAATATTCCATTCATCCAGGAGTGACCAAGATTTATAGAGATCTGAAGAGAATTTATTGGTGGTCGGGAATGAGAAAAGACATCACGGAGTTCGTGGCGAAGTGCCCGAATTGCCAAAAAGTGAAGTATGAGCATCAAAGGCTTGCAGGTTTACTCCAAAGAATGCCAATTCCAGAATAAAAGTGGGAAATAATAGCCATGGATTTTGTGGTTGGTCTCCCTAAGAACTTGGAAAAGTTTGATTCTATTTGGGTTGTGGTTGATAGATTGAGTAAGTGAGACCATTTTATTCCGGTAAAGGTAGATTACAATGCGTAACAATTAGCTAAAATCAATGTGAAGGAGATATAAGGTTGCAATGGGTGCCCCTTTCTATAATCTCAGTTCGTTGTACCCTTTTCACCTCAAGTTTTAGAGGAAGTTGCATGATGAATCGGGTACGCAACTCACTTTTAATACAACCTATCATCCTCAGACAAATGGACAATCGGACAGGACTATTCAAGTGTTGAAAAACATGTTGAGAGCTTGTGTGATGGATATAGAGGGCATTGGGACAAGTTCTTACCATTATCTGAGTTCTCTTACAATATTAGTTATTGATGTACCGTGGTTTCACGGTATTATTAATACTTTTTCCTTAAGTTTAGTGTGTCCAAAAGCCTTTTTGTGCTAATTTTTATATAAGTTTCTCTTTGTTTTGCAGGAAATCTGTCCAAAGATGAATGCGGAGATTTTGAGCGAAGAAATGCAGAAGAGACCACCTACGGAGCTTATGACGGTCCGTCGTGCCTGTGACGGTCCGTAGGTGGTAGCGTAGTGCAGCTGCTGAAGGAAGATGGGGAAATCTGACCAAGTGTGGGGTTACGAAGCTTGTGACGGTCCGTCGTGGCTATGACGGTCCGTCCTACAGTTCGTCATGGAGTTCAGAGAAGTAATCCCAGTACCCAGATTCCAAGAGTTGAAGTGTTTTGAAACGAAGACCCTCGACGGACCGTTGTGCCTATGTTGGTCCGTCATACTTGCCGTCGAGGGTGGTGAAGAGAGCAGCAGAAGAAATTGCTTAAGTATGGGACGACGGAGTCCATGACGGTCCGTCGTGACCACGACGATCCGTCGTGAGGTCCATCGACCCAGCCGCGTTTTGGCAGATTTCCAGCAAATAGAGTCCTTGTTTAATTAGGTTTTTATTTTTTATAAATAGTTCGAAAAACCTCGTTTTTGAGGTTAGACTCGGAGATTGAGAGACTCCGTATTGTTAGACTCTTAGATTGTTAAACTCCGTATTGGTAAACATTGTATTGGGAGATTCTTGATAATCATTAGACTTTTTGTGAGATTATTGATTACTTTGAGATTCTTGCAAGTGATTTTTGGAGATTAATCAAGCAAACTTTTGGATTTTACTCTTTCTCATTGAAGTAAGTACATGAATTCTTATCTACTATATTTGAATATTGTGTTTATGGCTATGAGTAACTAAACTCCATAACTAGGGTTGTGGGAACCATAGGCAAATAATGAGATAAACCCTAGCTAAAATAACAATTCTAGAAAAGTGTCTTGCATGTATTAATAATTCTTTCGCTTAGAAGTCTTTTTAACGGATGATCAACGTTAGAACTCGCCTTAATGCTACTTGCCGGACCAAGGAGGTAGATAATAGGAAAAGAATTATTAACATAGATTTAGTGTATACTATCTAATAGGCTAGTATTGATTGGTACGAGGTAATAACTCAGTCAAATATCGAATGTGATGCTTAATATGAGGTAAAGATAAGGGTAAGGAAAGCAACACACGTAGCCGGACCAAGGTGCGGAGTGAGATTTTCTAGATGCCGGACCAAGGATTTAGAAATACATAACTTATCACTTTGCATGCAAGATACTAGGAAAGAATTGTTA
Source organism: Solanum pennellii (assembly GCF_001406875.1). Lineage (NCBI taxonomy): Eukaryota > Viridiplantae > Streptophyta > Magnoliopsida > Solanales > Solanaceae > Solanum > Solanum pennellii. The sequence continues at coordinate 13,542,507 of NC_028641.1, read as the reverse complement.
TAGTTAGAATTATCAAGTTATGAACCTGTGGGGAACACGTAAACCCTAGTTACTTTGATTAACTGATTAAAACCCAACTTTCAAACTCATTAAGTGTCTCTTTCAATTTAGTTAATTCTTTTTACTTATTAGGAAATACAAACCCCCCTTTTTACATTTTTATGTTTTTACTTTCTAAGGAAGTTATCAACCGAACAATAGTAATAACAAGTTGAAGTTAAGTCTAGACTATTTTCCTCGTGGGAACGATCCCAACCTCACTAGTTGGGTTATTTACTTGATACGACCGCTTTACTTCTTATTTGAGAAGTAAGTTTGAGCGTATCAAATTTTGGCGCCGCTGCCGGGGATTATAGCTTTTAGATTAACTTAAACTTATTACTATAGTTTAGTTGATATTTTCTTGATTTTACTTTGTTTTATTGTTTTTGATTTCTTTTCAGAACTATCCTCCTTGTATGCCAAATACACGGAGAGGAAGAGAACCGCTGTTTCCCTACGATCACGAGTTAGAGCGTACACTGCGCAATATGAATCGTAATTTGGGAATAAATGATGAGGATCCGAACCAGAACATCCCAGCTCTGGTTGATGTTCATGGTCAGATGTTACCCGATGCTCCGGGTGAACATCAACAGAGGGGACAGAATCCCGCTCCACGGCCCCAAGCATACTACAGAGGCTATGATAACATAGCAGATTCGGATGGGCCACTGGTTTTGCCTCCTCTACCCACAGGCCACACTTTTGTGGTAACTAGTAGTCTGATGCAAATGCTCACTGCCAGAGGTTTGTTTTCAGGGCTACCTTCTGAGGATCCACATGCCCATATAGCTAAGGTAAGGGCAGTGTGTAAAAGTTGTGTGGGGAGGCCTGATTTGGATCTAGATGTAATAGGGCTTAGAGTGTTTCCTCTCTCACTGACGGGAGAGGCTGCTATTTGGTTCACTGAGCTCCCATACAACTCAATCTTTACTTGGAACCAACTAAGGGATGTCTTCTTATCACGCTACTATCCGGTCTCCAAGAAACTAAACCATAAAGACAGAGTGAATAACTTTGTGGCACTACCAGGAGAGTCAGTTAGTAGTTCTTGGGATAGATTCACCTCATTCTTGAGGAGTGTTCCAAATCACCGTATAGATGATGAGTCACTGAAAGAATACTTCTATCGGGGACAGGATGATAACAACAAAGCGGTGTTGGACACTATAGCAGGTGGATCTTATGGAGAATGTCCTTATGCTGAGATCGCCGAAAAATTAGAGAAAATCTCCCGGAATAACAAAGCTTGGAGTACTAGGAAGTCTGATACAGGGAGAAACACCTTCGCAGTGCAGTCCACTCACAACCCAGCCACAGATGAGATTCGTGAAGAAATGGCTCAGATGAGAACTGAGCTTGGGTTGGTACTAAAACATGTCACTGGGGGTGCAGAAAAGATTAATGTTGTCAACTACTTGGCTAAACCACCACCCCCTAACGATGAATGTTATTATGCGGAGGATACTTATGCAGTATATGAACATACGGGGGGTTTCTGACCAAGCGCCCAAGGCTCAAATCAGGATAATTGGCGCCAAGGTCAAGGGAACCAAGGTCGGAACTATGGTAACTAAATTCGTGAGGGTCATTATGTCCGAGATGGAAACTACAACCGCGACAACAACTTTAACAGGGGTAACTATGCTAATAGAAACGACAGGAATGGGCCCTATGTCCCTTCTCAGAATCGTGAAATTACTCCTAGGGATGGTGGAGATAGTATGGCGTGAGTTGAGGATATGTTGCACAAAATGATGAGGAGGTTCGATGCTAGTGATGAGCACATTAAAGAGTTAAGGGGTGATTTAGCTAGTATTGGGCAAAAAGTTGATACACATGCAATTTCGATTAAACAGATCGAATTGCAAGTGGCCCAATTATCTGCGACAGTGAACACACGGCAACCGGGCACTCTTCCTAGCAACACTGTCCAAAATCCAAAGAATGATGCGCACTGTATGGCAATCACTACTCGGGGTGGTAGGCAAACCATTGACCCACTTATGCCATCTACTGAGGAAAATGTGAGAAAGGATAATGATAATGTGGTAAAGGGTAGTGGTGAAGCAGAGGAAAGTAATGGAAAAGATGCAGAAGTACCTATCAATGTAATTCCCATGCCTAGGCCACCACCACCCTTCCCTCAGAGATTAGTGAAAAAGACCGAGGATGGTAAATACCGGCGTTTCATAACAATGTTGAAGCAGCTTTCTATCAATGTCCCTTTGGTAGAAGCTCTAGAACAAATGCCCGGTTATGCCAAATTTATGAAAGATCTGGTCACCAAGAAAAGATCGGTCACTTTCGAGGATGATGATAGACTGCAGCATTGTAGTGCTATTGCTACAAGATCCCTCGTACAAAAGAAAGAAGATCCTGGTGCGTTCACTATTCCTTGTACAGTTGGGTCATTACATTTTGCGAAAGCATTATGTGATCTGGGGGCAAGCATAAATCTCATGCCCCTCTCAATTTACAAGAAGTTGGGTTTGGGGGATCCAAAACCCACTGCGATGCGGCTACTGATGGCTGATCGGACAGTGAAACGGCCTATAGGGATACTCCATGATGTGCTAGTAAAAGTGGAGTCATTCATCTTTCCGGCTGATTTTGTTATTCTTGATTGTGAGGTCGATTTTGAAGTGCCTATTATTCTTGGGAGGCCATTCCTTGCTACAGGTAGAGCCTTAGTTGATATGGAGAAGGGACAGATGACATTTCGGTTGAATAATGAAGAAGCGACCTTCAACATTTGTAGGACCATGAGGCAGAGTGGTGAGCTCCAATCGGTATCTGCCATATCCCACAAAGAAAAGATGAAGAAGGAGACTGAACAGAAAAATGCAAAACAAGAGTTTATGGTTGGGGATTTGGTGCTTGTAGACAGTTCTGGGTCGCCTTGTCTTCCGGGCAAGCTCAAGTCCAAATGGACTGGCCCTTACTTGATTACCCAAGTATTCCCTCATGGAGCAGTTGAGTTAAAAGCCAAGGAGGGAGTGCGGTTTAAGATGAATAGAGATAGAATAAAACTCTATTTTGGGCATAAAGCATCGGGGAATGAAGTGATAGAGGCATACCATCTTGATGAAGTCTGAGTAATCAAGGGTCCCCAGTCGTGCCGCGACATTAAATCAGGCGCTTGTTGGGAGGCAACCCAATACTTATAGTCTTTTTAGTAATGGTAGCATTTTTCTACTAATGGGTTTTTAAATTCGCAGGCACATCACCAGGAAATTCTGCAGAAAACTACTCTGCAGCAGTCACTGACGGATATATCGACGGACCGTTGCGCCTGCGACGGACCGTCGTATGCCTCCGTCGTACCAGGTACGTCTTTCTGTTATTTTCAAACTAGGGCACACACGACGGAACCAACGACGGGTCGTCACAACTGCGACGGACCGTCGTCGGGGAATCGTCGCGTGATTAATGAGTCGTACCCGACCCGACCCGGCTGGAGTCTTTTTCAAAATTAGACCGTTTAAACCCCCCAACCCTTCATTTCACCCCATTCATTCATTATTCCTCCCACTTCCCTCTCTTTTCAACTTCCATATTCTCCCCCTCGATCATTGTTCCCCCAAAATTCTCCAAAGCCCTAAAAGTGTTAATCTACTAGTCGGAGTTGCTACTGTGGGTGTTTGCCTAGCCACCGAGTACTTGTCCAGTTGTTTTCTCCATTTCTAAGGTATGTGTCTCGAATTTCTACTCATTTATCTTGCATTTTTGTTTATTAGTTAGTATTAGCTTAGTTCTTCGTCGTATGTTGTTTCCTTTATATGATTATGTCTAAACCTAGGTTCAAAATGTTCGAATTTGCCATGTTGACAACCCTAGACATAGGTGCTTTTGCATTGCCAGTTTCCTAGGTAGTTGGGATAGACAAATGTAGGTCCAAAACACTACAAGACCATGTGGGTTCATCGGGGATGCATGGGGTACCCCCAGTTCTGTCACTGTTATTCAGAACGAGACCCCGATGACGGACCGTCGTACCCACGACGGACTGTCGTAGGGTCCGTCCAAAAGCCCTAGCACCCTGTCCCAACGGACACATGTGACGGACCGTCGTCTTCACGACGTTCCGTCCTGCACAACCGTTCCGGTTGTCAGAGACCCTGTTTCTAAGGGTCTCTCATTTTTTCCCAAGTGTTTCCCAACGGACACATGTGACAGACCGTCGTTTTCACGACGGTCCGTCCTGCACAACCGTTCTGGTTGTCAGAGACCCTGTTTCTAAGGGTCTCTCACTTTTTCTAAGTGTCCTTCAACGGACACATGTGATGGACCGTCATACCCACGACGGTCCATCCTGCACGACCGTCATGACGGTCAGAGACCCCTCTGCTAAGGGTCTCCATATTTTTTTTAAGTGTCCTACAATGGACACCTACGACGGACCGTCGTACCTGTAACGGTCTGTCCTGCATATACCGTCATGCTAGTCAGAGACTCTCCTTCAGGGTTCTCTATATATACATAGTCTAAGTAAAATACGACGGACCTCATGACGGTCGTAGCCACGACGAGCCGTCACCAGGCCCGTCGTGTGATACTGTTTCTATAGCAATGACATACTATTTTCAATGTTTTATTTCGTATGGTTTTGCCTGTCTTGTTTGCCATTACTCGTACTAATATTGATCCTCTACAGGTACTATCTACTATGGCACCCAAGTAAGATCGAATCTACGCACGCGGGAGATCAAAGTCTGTCGCCCGTCTGCCCGCATGGTCATCGGCTCTGATGATGAGTGTGACCCTGAGTACGTGCCCCCAGGAGCTGAAAGTAAGCTGTAATAGACAATTAGGAAAGGATCATAGGCCATTATTCAATATAGCCCACTTTTAGCCTGAATAAAAGAAAACTAAATGAAATTTATCCTTCTTTGATCCAAATGATTTGAGCTTAAATTAGACCTTTCTTTCTCATCCCAACTGATCTTTTCTGGGAATAATGTGTTGGCCCTGGTCCCTCCTTGGACATGTGCACCTCAGCTTATGCAAAAAGCATAAGTTGAGGGTGGCTATTATGAGGAATGCTCTGGAAAGTGGGGTTGAAAGAACAAAGAGAGAGAAAGAACAAAAGTAAAGTGACTCAAGAATTCGTTGAAAGAAAAGTAAAGAAAAAGAAAAATATACAAGAATTACAAACTAGAAAAGAAGAGAGTCACTTACACAAATGAACAAGGAAGAGAAAATAGCAAGGTGAAAGAATATGAGAAACTGGGCGAGATAAAATGATAGAAAGAGGGAAGGTTTAGCCGATATGTCAAGGAGGGCAAAAGGTCACTAAAGTATACCTAAA
>NC_028641.1:13536773-13536975 GCF_001406875.1 Solanum pennellii | reverse complement strand
TAGTTGCAATACCGGAATTGTTAGCACCTCGGTGAGAAATTGAAGAGGATAGGTGTTAATGCATGGTGAGTCTTTGTCATGTTCTGATCCCACAAAAATATAAGCCTAATAGTGATAGCATGCATATATTTGATGAGATTAATCGGTATTGATAGCCAAATGATTGCAAAGGATAAAACATGGATACTATTGTACAAAGATT
>NC_028641.1:13529386-13534750 GCF_001406875.1 Solanum pennellii | reverse complement strand
AAGAGTTAGGATAGCAACACACGTAGCCGGACCAAGGTGCGGAGTGAGATTTTCTAGATGCCGGACCAAGGATTTAGAAATACATAACTTATCACTTTGCATGCAAGATACTAGGAAAGAATTGTTATAGTTAGAATTATCAAGTTATGAACCTGTGGGGAACACGTAAACCCTTGTTACTTTCATTAATTGATTAAACTCCAACATTCAAAGCTGTTAAGTGTCTCTTTCAATTTCGTTAGTTATTTTCACTCATTTAGAACTAGAAACCCCCCTTTTATTGTTTTTACTTTCCAAGGAAGTAATTGACCGAACAATAGTAATAACAGGTTGAAGTTAAGTCTAGACTATTTTCCTCGTGGGAACGATCCCAACCTCACTAGTTGGGTTATTTACTTGACACGACCGCTTTACTTCTTATTTGAGAAGTAAGTTTGAGCGTATCAGTTATCACTCAAACATTGATATGGCACCCTTTGAGGCATTATATGGGAGGGGACGTAGATCACCTATAGATTGGTTCGAGGCAGAATATGTAAAACCTTGAGGGTCGACTTAGTGAAGGATGCTCAAGATAACGTGAGAGGCATTCAAGCTAAACTCCTAGTCTCTCAAAGTAGACAACAAAAGTATGCCGATTATAAGGTGAGGGACATGGAGTTCCACGCTGGAGATAATGTTCTTCTTAAAGTATCACCGATGAAAGGAGTGATGAGATTCAGTAAGAAGGATAAGTTGAGTCCGCAATATACTGGCCCCTTTGAGGTTCTTGAATGCATAGGACAAGTGGCTTATAGATTAGCACTTCCCCTAATTTGTACGGAGTACATCCTATATTTCATGTGTCTATGTTGAAGAGATATCATGGAGAGGTGACTATATCATTAAGTGGGATTCAATCGTGCTAGATAAAGACCTCCAATATGAGGATGAACTGATTGATATTCTTGATCGTGATGTTCGTAAGTTGAGTACCAAAGAAATTAAGTATGTGAAGGTCCAATGGAAGCATAGTCCAGTGGAGGAAGCTACTTGGTAGACTAAGTGGGACATGCGAGACAAGTATCTGCAATTGTTTACTGATTCATTTATTACTTTTCCCCTTCCTTAGCTTACTTGTCCTATGTTTTGTCACTCAGGGACGAGTGATGGCTAAATTGGTATGTATTGTAACGACCGGGTTTCGTCATTATAAAAATGCCAACGAGGGAAAAATCGGGGCCATAAAAACTTTTTCGTAGTACTAGAGTTTTCCTGACCTTGTCCAAATTTGGAGGAATTCGAAGTCATAGAGGTGTAGGAAAATCTTATAGCAATCGGGTGGAGTAAATATGAATTTGATTACATAATTGGATAGATAAATTGTTAAGAAATTTGTACGACTTTACAAAATTGAATTTGGATAAATAGATTTCTGGGAATAGATCTTAGTGTTAAGGGTATTTCCTAAGCGTAATGGGTTAAGAGTGTTTTGTAAAAAGGCAGGAATTAAATTTCTCTAAAAAAGCTACTGTTTCACTTTTGTCCGTCGTAGTGGGATTTGTGCTGCTATAGCGGATGAGACGGGAATTCAATTATAGGATTTTTGGGATTTTTCAAGACGGAGCTCACTATTCAAAATGTGCCGCTATAGCGATGCCGCTACAACGGGATGGGTGCCGCTGTAGCGGGATAAACACAGAATAAATCGTAAATAAAATCCCTAAATGACCTTATTTGATACTTTTCGACTTTTAAAGCTAAAGAACGACTTCTAGGCTATTCCAACTTGTTTTCACCACACTTGAAGCTAAACGTAAGCTTTCTCTTCCTAAATTCATTTTTTGATCCGTACAACATAATGGAAAGGGTCAATATTGATGGGGAAGGGTTTCTTGATAGATTCTATGGTGTAATTACCCCGAAAAATTGACTAGTTGGGATCATATGTTTGATCTAGGGTTCATAGAACTATTAATATTCTAGATAATTAATAATTGTGTGTTGATTCTCGTGTTATTGTGATTATTTGTAAACCAAGAACAAGTGGACCGAATTTAATTCCAAGTTTCTTAAGATTTCAAGCTTGTTCCGAGGTAGGTGATGGTTGTGATTTCATGATTTGTGTGATGTATGCATGTTCTTGCTCCATTATTATACTTGTATGTATATGAATGTCGCAATATTAATCATTTTATTGTAACTCATATAGATGAATAATAAATCCATGAAATCATGATGTAATGTATGATCTTGATGATGTACTTATGATTGTGATTATGGTGTGTGATTTGGGATCGGATTATCACATTCCAGCAAGCTAACTTGGATCGTATTGCCACATTCCGACATAAATATTGGATCGGGTCGCCATGTTCCTGCAAGCTAACTGGATCGGGTACCACGCCGGTGCACTAACAATTTGTGTTTGAGTTCCATGAGAGGACCAATGATGTGTTAAGCGTGTGAAATGTGTTGTCAAATTGTCATGTTTATAATGTTGTTTATGTTGATATATATGGATGTGATTATATTGTTGTTCGACTTGTTATGTATTGCACTCACGGGATAACCGTGTGATCCTACCAGTACACGGTGGTTGTGTACTGATTTGGCACTTGTTCTAATTATTGTTGACTACAAGACATCTTCAAGCGGCTATTGATAGACCTCACTTGGGAGATTAGAGATTATCGCATTGACTTCAAGGGTGAGTTGCTTCTTCCGAGAAGCCATGGAGTTCTCTTTCGTCCATGTCCACCAATTTCGGACTTGGACCTATATGTTTAGTTAGTTGACTAGCTCATTAGTAATTTCTTGTTTAGACTTGGTTATTCGTTAGTAGTTTTGGTACATTGACTTTCAGATTCTAGGTTTAAATTCTGCAATATTATAATTTTTAGATCTTTTGTTTAGTAATGAACTTTGTTTTAGTCATTTAACTTGCTTTCGTAGCTTAAATACCTTAGTTTTAGAATAATTGCTTTAGTTGGATAGTAATAGTGGTTCTCCCACCGATTTGTAAGTGTAGGTGTCAATCACAACGGGTTGGGGTCGTGACATTAGCAAAATGCCTAAGCCTAAGTTAATAAGGTCAACACCCCCACGATCTTAATTAGCCTTTTCCAAATGTAGCAAAAGTTAATTTAAAAATATTCACTCATCATATTTTTTTTCTTAATTTCCTTCTATGTAATTGTCACTAATGCACTCCAAGATGTGATTATATGGTACATATATGATGGATTAACATTATCTGTTACTCCCTCTGATCCATTTTATATAAGGTAGTTTGACTTGCCACGAAGTTTAACAAAGAAAGGAAATTCTTTAAAACTTGTGATCTAAAATGAATGATAGGAATTTTTGTGATGGTAAATCATTTCATTAAGGGTAAAATAGACCTTTTATTGTTAAATTATTACTTAATATACAAATGTTTTATTCTTTTTGAAATTGATTGAAAAGAAAAGTAAGTTACATAAATTGGGACAGATGGAGTATTACTATGAAGATTAGTATAACATAATTATGGATCAAAATAATAAGAAACCACTTAAACTATATTTCGAAAAATCTAAGAATATACTCCAAGTTTGGACTTTAAATAAAAAAAGTATTGTCTTCACCCCACACTTTTATTGTGATGAATGAGTATATGAAAGACACAAATGAGTAGGTAATACTATGTGATTGAAGTATTATACGAGACATGCCATGAATATTTAGGATGGAGCTAATATGAAAAAATAATATTAGAATTATTGAGATTTTGAGTTGAATAATTATTTCACTTTCTTCTTCTTCTTTTTTCAAGTTTCAATTCACCTTACTAGTGGTGTGTGTGAGTGTGTGGGTGGAGTAGAACCATACTTTATAATTTCTTACCTCATATGTCTGAACAATCTATTCTTTTGGTGTCCCATTTTGATCTATACCATATCTAATAAAATTTAATCAAATTTCTCATCGATCTATCCCAGTTTTAGGGTTAACCAAAAGAAAAATATTGTCAATGTGGGATGGGGGTTATGTCTATTGAGAATACGATAAAAGTGTGCTCTCTTTAATAAGTTAAGCTTTTATTTGAGCTTGTCACATATTTCAATATTGTCGACCTTTATAAAAGAAATTGTGTTCCTACATGATTTTTTCTGGGCCCGTAACTAAAAGAAAATAGAAAATAGAAAGAAAACATTTTTGGAAATAATCAAATTTGGAAAGTTTGACAAGTTAAGTTAAGTATGAGTTTTGGATCGACTTCAAATGATCGTAACTCTTAGCTTAGGATGATTTAGGTGTGCTAAAAGATATCTTAGAAAAGATCTTTGAATTATGTTTTCAATGCCATCGAGTTTTATCAATTTCGAGTTCGTGCGAGGGAGATAAATCCATTTGAGTTGTGTTTTCTAGATAAGGAAAGTCAAAACGAAATTTTTGAAGGGTACTGTGGTCTTTTCATTACCCAATTAATTAAATTCGTTTTTGGTGATTAAGTTGGGATCTCAAGTGATGGGATGCAGTTTACGCTATTTACAAAATAAGTTAGGGTTTTGAAAGAAAAGAAAAAAGAGAAGAAAAGAAAAGAAGAAGCAAGGAATCACCAATCTTGAAGAATTGCTTGTGGATTTCGTCAAGGGGTGAACCCTACGAGGTATGTGAGATCACATAGCGTTGGGCTAGTTCACCCACACGCAAACCATGATTTATTTCAATTAATTTATATTCTTGAAGGTTAGTAATTGAGTTCTTAATGCATTTGTCTGAAGTTTCTATTGGGTTCTTGATGGATTTGCTGAAGTTTCTATTGGGTTCTTCATTGTTGGAGTTTTTGAGGAGTTCTTACTTTAAATTCATGAAATTTGATGTCCTTTTGAATAGATTCTTGTATATTTTAATTATTTAATAGAATATAAGTGTTGGGGGAAAAGACATAATTGTACTAAACCTAAGTCTTTCCCCCGAAACACTTACATTCGACTACATAATCAAAATATGCAAGAATCTACTCAAAACGACATCAAATTTTATGAATCTAAAACAAGAATTCCTCAACAACTCCAACAAACAAGAACCCATTAGAAACTTCAAACAAATCTATCAAGAACTCAATTTCTAAACTTCAAGGATATGAATTCACTCAGATAAATCCTGGTTGGTGCGTGAGTTGTTGGGTATGTAGCAAGAATTGATGGGAAATAGAGGGAAGGAGAGGAATTTGAAAAGTTTAGAACTTGAAAGGTTGGGAACTTGAAAAGTCCTCTAATGCTTTAATGAAAAAGGCAATAGTCCCTCATCGGTAATGGAAATGAAAATAGGAGAGTTTAAATAAATAAACACTCCTATTAATTGTTAAAAGGGTTGGAAAGAGGGACCCCCCTCGCG
>NC_028641.1:13524936-13525582 GCF_001406875.1 Solanum pennellii | reverse complement strand
CAAACATTTAAAGCAGCTATGTCTTCGTCAGAGTCAACTTATTGGAAAGAAGCAGTCAATAGTGAGATTGAATCAATTTTAAGCAATCACACTTGGGAATTGACTGATCTTCCTCCAGGAAATAAACCTTTAGGATCAAAATGGATCTTTAAAAGGAAAATGAAACCTGATGGGACTATTGACAAATATAAGGCTAGACTGGTAGTCAAAGGGTACAGACAAAAGGAAGGTCTGGACTACTTTGACACATACTCTCCAGTAACAAGGATAACATCAATTAGGATGTTAATAGCACTAGCAGCAGTGCATGATCTTAAAATCCACCAAATGGATGTAATGACAGCCTTCTTAAATGGAGAGTTAGAGGAATCTTAAATGGAGAGTTAGAGGAAGAAATTTACATGGAACAACCTGAAGGGTTTATAGTTCCTGGTAAAGAAAAGAAAGTGTGCAGACTTGTGAAGTCACTTTATGGACTCAAGCAAGCACCCAAACAATGGCATGCTAAATTTGATCAAATAATGTTGGCAAATGGATTCAAGATTAACGAATGTGATAAATGTGTTTACATTAAAAACGTTATGAATCATGAAGTCATTGTTTGTTTGTATGTTGATGACATGTTAATAATGAGTAAAGAAATTGA
>NC_028641.1:13512306-13523785 GCF_001406875.1 Solanum pennellii | reverse complement strand
GTTGCAACTTTCAGGAACAGTCAATACCATTTGAAAGTTTGCAACCTTTCATTAATGGTCATGTCAATTCTGAAAGGGTTGCAACCTTACAGAATATATTCTTCTTGCCTATAAATACCATTCAGTCTTCAGAATATTTCTAACAAAATTTTCTGATCTTCTTCTTCTTAAACAAATATTTCTTCGTGTACTTTCCTGCTGTGGATTGATTCGCTGACAGTAAAGTTTTTGGTATCTATACTCTACTGATTAAGATCATTTTACCCTGGGAGGTTATATTCCAAATCAAACCTCGGATACTAGAGGGGAATAATTTCCTTAAGGGGACACTGTGAATCCAGTGGACTTGATTTTCTTCCTAAATTATCAAAAAGAGTATTACAGATTCTGGTAAGTTTTACAGATTCAATTATTTTTTACAAATAAATTTCTGTTCATCTTATTTACTGGTTCTAGAAATCTCAGTTACTTCGTGTTTCTGAATGATTTATTACAACCAGTAATTTCTGATTTTCATAACACAGATTGGCAACATGAGTGAACTAACCAAATGCTATGTGATCTTACATACATCGGAGGGATCACCCCTTGACAAAATTCACAAGCAATTCTTCAAGAACATGGCGATTCCTTGCTTCTTCTTCTCTTTTTTCCTGTTCTTTTCTCCTCTCAAAACCCTAACGTATTATTTAATAGAGTAAACTGAATTTCATTAGTTGAGACCCCAACTTAATTACCAATGTAATGACCCAAAATGTCATTTTTGGAAATTTCAAATATTTATTTAACTAGAGTAAATTAATTAATATTAATTTTAGTTAAAGATTAATGGGTCAAGTTCATAACATATTTAATACAATATACCACTTCACTCATATAGAAAAATAAATTAGTAGGGCTAAAGAATTTTGTGTCAAATTTTTTTATAAAAAAAAGGAAGAAAAAGTCGACACTTACCTGCAAGCGGCGGCCGGCATGGAACCCGTGCTTTACATTCAGGTAATGATTAACAATACCTTAGTGTTCCTTGTCTCTTCCTATTCTAGTACAATATCATGTTAATTTTCATAGTAGAATGTGTTTGAATAGATCACTGTTCTATATATTTATGTACATAAATATATATATATACCTTCATATGTTACCTAAATATTATATATAAAGGAAACAAATTATTCCATTAATTACTCAAATCAAGACATGAAAGTATAAAATGCATATCTATTAATTAACCGACAAAGAAAGTATCTTGTTTACTATTTTCAAATAGTTAAAAAAAAAAATTGCTAAGGTAATCATGTAAATTTAATTGAGGTTATGGTCAATGGTCCGTAAGTAATAATATACGTTATGGGTTTAGTTGGGTTTCTCAATTTTTTTATAGTGATCATGTTATAATTTAAACTTTGATATATTGAGATATGTAGTTAATCATGAGGTGTATTATATTATATGAATACAATTAAAATTATGTTATTTAGAGGAATTAAGACTAAACTCTAGGCTTGAAAATTGAAGAAAATTAAAGGAGTTAACATTTTAATTGACATCAAGATTAGGAACTTGATTATATATTTGAGTGAGTTTTTTAGTCTAGACTAGAACATGGTAATGTGGGTGTTGTTGGTCTTGAAATCTTATTGTGGTAATTTATTTGAATAGATTGTATTGATTTGGAAGTCAACCAAAAGAGGAAGGCTCAAGTTCTGAAATCATTGTTCGACTAATTGAGGCAAGTGGATTTCTAAACTCTTGTTAAGTGTATGGAATTCGTGTATTTCCTTGTGGTATATTTTTGGGAATAATGGGACTTGGTGATGGGTTGACTTTTCCACATTGATTAATTCTAATGAAAAAAAAGGGTAATAAAAGACAATGTGATTATTTGTTTGTATGTGATGTGTTGAGAATGGTACGAGTACCGTGTTATAATGGGAAGGTTTATTACTGTAGAATGCGGATTGTAATCAGAGAATGCCAAAGCATATGGACATTAACTGATATATTATTGATCTGATTTATTATGTGTGATTGTGTTTTTTGCTGAACCCGTATAATTGTGATAATTGAGGTGATTATATGTCACAGCGACATTTGATTTATTGAAATGTTGCATTATCTCCTTTATTTTAATATCATATTGTGCACATGCATTGACATGATATTGGGTGTGAGTAAAGGTTTAACACGTGGAGATCTTCCGTGTTGAGATCGAGCTATGATTATTTGGGCACGTGAAGATCGTCCGTGCAATAGAAAAGTTATGATTATGATTTGGACACGTGGAGATCGTCCGTGCGAAATTTATTTGATTTATGATAGTGCGTTGAGATCGTCCGCACAGAACATGGAGATCGTCCGTGTCGTTATATGGACCTCACGAGTCCCCCTGGGTCAGAACTCTCGATGTATTTCCGAGGAGTATCATGTATATACGGTTGAGAGAGTAATTGGTATTCTGAGGCATATCGCTTCATAATGTCATATTGCATTGCATCCCATGTCATCCTCCATTCTTGATGATTATGTGTTTTATTGGTGGTTGGAAAGTACTTGATATTTGATTACCTCTATTTGACAAACTTATCTTGTGTATTGTTGATATTCTGAGAGCCTTTTGTCAAAGTTGTGATTGTTAAATATTGACTTTGTAGTTGAGGATGTGCAAATTTGTTAAAATGATTTTGATGAGCTGGGTGCTATGAAAACGGTGGACTGTTAGGTTGGGCTTAATTTTATGCAGGTTGTAGTTTTGGAGGTTCGGTTGGTATGTAAGGAGTACCCGAATTTTATCCCCTTAGCTTGTGTTTAGAAGTTTACTTGTTGGGTACCCTGTGATTCGGTACTCATCCGTTGCTACTTCAATTTTTTTGTAGGTTACTAGCCCGGACTTTGTGATATTTTCTCTTCTCCTTGTCTGAGGCTTGTTGTAGAGAATTGTGAGGTAGTTGCTTGTTATATCTCAGTAGACCTTCTTACTCCTATTTATGATCTTGTTCTATTTGAGAAACAATGTCATATGAGACTTATTTTTTTCTTGAATCAATTATAATACTTTAGAGGCTTGTACACGTGACAACTAGATTTTGGGGGTACTTTTGAGTAACTTATGAAATTTCTACATTTTATCGTAATGGTTGAGTTTTAGGCTGACTTGTCTTGGTGGGATAAGACGAGTGCCATTACGTACATTTTGGGTCGTGAAAACCAAAAACGAATTTTATTAATTGGATAGTTAAAAGACAATAATACCCTTCAAAAATTTGGTTTTGACTTTCCTTATCTAGACAACCCAACTTCAAATGGCCAAATCTCCCTCATACAAACTGTAAATTGATCAAATCGGTGGTGTTAGAAAGATAATTCAAAAATCATTTATAGGGTGTCTTGTAGCACACCTAACTCATCCTGATCTAGGAGTTATGGTCATTTGAAGTTGACCCAAAACTCATACTTAACTTTGTCAAACTTTTCAAATTTGATTCTTTCCAAAAATATTTTCTTTCTATTTTCTATTTCTATTTCTTGTTGCGGGGTGTTACAAGAATGTACAATAATTCTCCGTCCATTATTATCTCTATTATAGAGATGAAATTCCGAAAAGATATTGATAGAATCAACTATTATTCATATTAATAAAGTCAAACCTGATATTCCCCTAGCTTTGATTACAAAATTAATGCTACAAATGAACTTTGACACATCATACAAGTAATCGAATAAATAAACAAATTATGCTTTGAGCAGCTTGAAGATATCTTTTCACCCTAAATTAGTTGTGTTAGATTCTAATTCATGAAATTTGACGTAAATAAATTGAATAATTATAGCTTATGAATCGACCTATCATGCATATGAATAATTGTTGAATTCTTAGATCTTACGTTAACAATTGAGACACAAACAATGTATTTTAAATGCATTTTTTCTTTTGTATTGACTCACATTTTGTTGCTAGTATCTAATTGTAATTGTTACCAAACAAATAATAAATGAGTTCGAGAAAAGAAAAAACTTTGACCTGAAATTGAATTTTTTTTCAGGTTTTATCTATGCTCCTTAACATTTTCCCCATAAACATCTTGACCTGAAATAGAATTGTAACCTTTTTTATGTTCAAATTATTGTGTTGATATAACTTTTCATATTTCTCAATACATTATTAAAATTAAGAGATAGTAAAAGTATTATCACTCTATGTCAATCAATTGATTCAAAAGATAATTTTTAATGTAGGCTTATAAATGCATATGGAACAAGTCTTAAACTTGTAAACAGAAAATATTAATTTAATGTTCTACCAATATATTAGCATCTCATAAAACTTATCTTACATGTATTTTAAGAAAACATTTAGTAGAATTATATTAATTAATTTCACATTTCAATTTCTAAGAAAATATTCATGCATCAATAAAGAAATTCAACAACACTTTCAAAAGTCCGTGTCACCTTAAATAGATAAACATATATCTGGTCAACCAAAAGGATATGCTTACGATGAATTTGTTCATAATCATGAGGCTGCAAAAAGTACTTTTAGAAAAAGAATCAGAATTTTAAATTAGCAACGAAAGGTTTGTAACAAGAATTTAAACGTTGTTGACCGTTTGTCTATATTAAAAACTTCCTTTTATATATTTTTAAAAATATTTACTTTATCAAAAAATTTAACAACTTCTTTATGAATAAATTAAGACAATTATATGATTTGGTTATCTAGATTTTTGTGTTATCTTATTTATAGTTGCACATAATTGAAAACATTGTTGCACTACTTTAGAAACGAAGATGTGATCTTTTGAAAATTGAATTAAGAAAATCTAAATGATAATTCTGCAAAATGTTTTCACAAGGAATGAGCTAAAAAAGGATTCCTAGAACTATAAATTACAGAACATTAAAATAATTTATCTATTTTCTAAGTTTAGAACATGTTTTATATACATTTATAAAGTAAAAAAATATTGTTCTATATTGAAAACTTTGTGTCTATTTGTTATGCATATCTTTCTTGGATCTAAAAAGAAAATAGATTTGAAAGATCTAACTTCACTTTAATACACATCAATTTATTTGACAAAAGTTAAGTCAAACAGTATAATCATTTTCAAAATCAGTTCATTCAAACTTGACTCTATAACCTAAAAGTCAATGCGATAAAAAAACATAAACCAATAGCATCATTAGATGATTAAAAAGATAGTGAATAGTGATACTTACTACTTGTTAAATCCTTGATTCAATTCTAAAAAGAAATATATGAAAAAAATCTGTGGTAAAAATAATTTTTCTATCATCACGGATATCCTCCTCTTTACTAATGTGAGATCTCTCATCTTAGCCACAAGATATAGACGTCGAATAAATTGTAATGAAGCTAGTAGAACACAACTATATATAGATAGATATATATATATATATATGACCCTAGGATTTCTTAAAGATTTTACAAACTTGACTAAAAAGGAAATTTTCAATACTCAATTTACAAATTAGTCTCAAGTCTACGGAAGATATTAGTTTACTGTCCCTCCAATATAATAGTATCTCATAAAATTTATTTTGCATGTATTTTATGAAAATATTTAGTAGAATAGTAGAATTTTATTAATTTATTTCTCCTTCAGCTTTTCATAGATTACTGCTGCACCAATAAAGAAATGCAACAACACTTTCAAGTCTGTGTCACCTTAAAAAGAGAAACATAAATCTAGTCAACCAAAAGGATATGCTTACATTTAATTTTTTTATACTCTGAACGTTGCTAAGAAGTACTTTCATAAAATAATCAGAGCCTTATAATAGGCAATTGAAGGTCTGTAACAGTAATGTCAACATTGTTGATAATTTGTCCCTACCAAAAACTTTCTTTTTATATTTTCTTAGAATGTTTAATTTATCATGAAATTTAACAACCTCTTTATTATATCATTTGGTTATCAAGATTTTTTTGATATCTTATTTATGATTATACAGGATTAAAAACACGATATCACTACTTTAGTGGTGAATGGGTAATCTTTTGAAAATTGAATTAAGGAAATCTAAAAGATAATTTTGTAGAGCACTTTCAGAAGGAATGAAGTAAAATAATGATTCCTAGGATTCTAATTAAAGGAACATTAAAATAATTTCTCTGTTTTATAAGTTTAGAACATGTTACCATAACATTTATCAAGTCAAAAATATAGGTATAGATTGAAAAATTTATTCGGTCTATTTTGTTAAACATAGCTCTCTTGAATCTAAAAAGAAAAATAAATTTAAAATATCTAACTTCACTTTAATACATATCAATGTCTTTGACAAAAATTAAATCGAATTGTTTAAGTATATATGAATCAGAGGATGCATATAAAAAAAACATTCATTCGAAGAGGTTAAGAAATTACTCGAATCATTTGCAAAATCAGTTCATTCAAACATAACTCTACAACCTAAAAATGAATGCATATGATGATAAGATAAAAAACATAAACCAATTCATTAGATAATTAAAAAGATAGTGAATAGAGATAACTTACTACTTGATAAATCCTAGATTCAATTCTAAAAAAAAATGTATGAAGAAAATTCATGGTGAAAATGATTCTTTTTATCATCACAAATATCCTCATCTTTACTAATGTGAGATCTCTTCATCTTAGAAGCAAGATAAAGGCATCGAGTAAATCCTAAAGAGGCTAGTAGAACATAACAATATATATAATGAAAATGTGATCCTAGGATTCTTTAAAGATTTTACAAACTTGACTAAAAGGACAATTTCAAAACTCAATTTATATATTAGTCCCTAGCCTATGGAAGATACTAGTTTAATGTTCCTCAATATAATAGCATCTCATAAAACTTATTTTACATGTATTTTGTGAAAACATTTACTTAGAGCTTTTCATAGATTACTCCTGCACCAATAAAGAAATGCAATAACACTTTCAAGTCTATGTCACCTTAAATAGAAACATAAATCTGGCATGCCAAGAGGATATGCTTACTTTGAATTTTTTCATAATCAGGAGGCTGCTAAGAAGTACTTTCATAAAATTAATCAGAGCTTTATAAATGGCAATTGAAGTCTTGTAATAATAATATCGACATTGTTGATAGTTTTTCCGTAACAATCACTTTCTTTTTTATAATTTTTGAAGTATTACTTTATCATAAAATTTAACAGCCTCTTTATGAATAAATTAACACAAGTATATCATTTCGTTCGCCAGATTTTTGTGTTATCTCATTTATGATTACATTGTTGATAGTTTTTCCGTAACAATCACTTTCTTTTTTATAATTTTTGAAGTATTACTTTATCATAAAATTTAACAGCCTCTTTATGAATAAATTAACACAAGTATATCATTTCGTTCGCCAGATTTTTGTGTTATCTCATTTATGATTACATTGGATTGAAAAAAATGTTGCACTACTTTAGATGCGAAGAGGTTATCTTTTAAAATTAAGAAAATCTAAAATATAATTCTGCAAAATGTTTTCAAAGGGAATGGATTAAAAAGGATTTCTAGGATTCTAATTTAAGGAACATTAGAATAATTTCTGTGCTTTCTAAATTTGGAATATGTTTTCACATAAATTTATAAAGTACAAAACTGTAGATCTAGATAGAAAAATTTATTCAGTCTATTGGTTATACATATATTTTTTGGATCTAAAAAGAAAAATTAATTTGAAAGATCTAATTTCACTTTAATGCAAATCAATTTATTCAACAAAAATTAAATCAAACCATATAAGTATATACGGATTGGAGAATATATATAAGAAGAATTCCTTTTGAGGAGTTTAAGAAATTATTTGAATCATTCGTAAAATCAGTTCATTCAAAGATGACTCTACAACCTAAAAATCAATGCATATAAAGGATAAGATCAAAAAAAATAAACCAATAGCATCATTAGATAATTTAGAAGATAGTGAATAGAGATAACTTACAACTTGTTAAATCTTTGATTCAGTTCTAGAAAGAAATGTATAGAGAAGATTCATGGTGAAAATGATTTTTTTTACCATCATGAATATCTTCCTCTTTACTAATGTGAGATCTCTTCATCTTAACCGCAATATAAAGGAATCATAGTAAATTGTAAGAGGCTAGTAGAACACAATTATGTGTGTGTGTGTTTCATAAAGATTTCACTAATTTGACTAAAAAGGACACCTTCAAAACTCAATTTACAAATTAGTCTCAAGCCTATGAAAGATATTAGTTGAATGTCCCTCCAACATAATAGCATGTCATAAAACTAATCATACATATATTTTATGAAATCGTACAATTATATTAATTTATTTCTCATTTCAGCTTTTTGTAGATTACTCCTCCACCAATAAAAAAAATGCAAAAACATTTCCAATCTTGTATCACCTTAAATAGAGAAACATAATTCTGGCCAACTAAACGAATATGTCATGTTGAATTTGTTCATAATCAGGAGACTGCTAAAAAGTACTTTTATAAAATGAATTAGAACTTTATAGTTTGTCTCTACAAAAAAACATTCATTCTTATTTTAAAGTACTTACTTTATCATAAAATTTAACAGCCTCTTTATGATTAAATTAACACAAGTATATCATTTGGTATCCAGATTTATGTGTTATCTGTTTACGGTTACACAAGATTGGAAGCATTTTTGCACTATACTTTAGAGGCGAAGAGCTAATATTTTGAAAATTGAATTCAGAAAATCTGAATGAGAATTCTGCAAAACTTTTTCACAAGAAATGAGTTAAAAGGGATTCCTAGGATTCTAATTTTAGGAGCATTCAAATAATTTCTTTGTTTTCTAAGTTTAAAATATATTTCCATATACATTTATAAAGTCAAAATATATAGATCTATATTGAAAAATTTATTCAGTCTATACTTATACATATCTTTCTTGGATCTAAAAAGAAAAACAATTGGAAAGATCTAATTTAACGTTATCACAAGAAATGAGTTAAAAAGGATTCCTAGGATTCTAATTTTAGGAACATTAAAATAATTTCTTTGTTTTCGAAGTTAAAAACATGTTTCCATATACATTTATAAAGTCAAAATATGTAGATTTATATTGAAAAATTTATTCAGTCTATACTTATACTTATCTTTATTTGATCTAAAAAGAAAAATAAATTTGAAAGATGTAACTTCACTTTAATACATATAATTTATTCACAAAAATTAAATCAAATAGTATAAGTATATATGAATTGGAGGATTCATATCAATTTTTTTCATTAGAAAAGTTTAAGAAAATATTTGAATAATTTTCAAAATCATTTCATTCAAACATGATTCTTCAATTTAAAAAATTCAATACATATAAAGATAAGATCAGAATCATACACCAATAGCATCATTAGATAATTAAAATGATAGTGAATAGAGACAACTTACAACTTGTTAAATCCTTGATTCAATTCTAAAAACAAATGTATGGAGAAGATTCACGGTAAAAATGATTTTTTATGATTACGGATATCCTCCTCTTTATTAATGTGAGATCTATTCCTCTTAGCCGCAAGATGAAGACATTCAGTAAATTGTAATGAGGCTAGAAGAACACAACTATATATATAATGAAAATGTAACCCTAGGGTTTCTTAAAGATTTTGCAAACTTCACTAAAATGACACTTTCAAAACTCAATTTACAAATTAGTCCCAAGCCTTAATTTATTATTGAAAGAGACCCCTTTTATATTATAACTATTTGAAGTTACAAAATTGTCAATCACTAACATAATTCTCAGATAATAGATAATACTATGATATAGCCTTAGAAGTCTTAGAATTCCGAGGCCATAAAGTCTTAAAAATGCAAAATAATTTTTTCATATCCAAAGTTCTAAAATTACCTAAATTATAATTTTAAAAAACACCTCTCAAGAACACGCGAAATTTTGGACATGAACGACTCAACTCAAAGGTCTCAATGACAATATAGAACTCATGTGTACAACTCTTATCATTCTCATATTCAAGTCCTAAAACAATTTAGAATTATTTGCAAAAGACTTCTCAAAATGAGACTCAAAGGTTTTCTCAAACTTTTTTCACGCCCTGAGCCTACACCCTTGGCGGTTAGACACTCGATGACCATTGTTGGATTCAAGTGGACCCTTGATCTGACTTATATAACTCAGCGAAGGACAACAATCTCACTTACAATGATCAAAGAACTTAACTGAACTGAATAATAAAATAACTGGGAATGTTTTAAAGATTTAACATTCAACTTGGTCAAAATGACAACCCAAGTCTTTAACATAAAAATGATAATGCAAAGACTAATGAACTACTAACTGTCTATGAAGCCTATTGAGATGGATGTTGGGACAAACTCCGCAACATCCTAAAGAACTAACTAAAAAGCAATAAAATATGTCCTCCGAAATGCAATGAGGCTCACCCAACTGACTCTGGAGTGCTCAACTGGATCAACAGTGCGCTGGATGACGATCCTCGATACATGCGTCTGTATAATAATATGATGCAGGCCAACTGGCATCAGTACATTGAATGTATGAGTATGCGAGTTGGAATGATAAACAATACATATAGGCTTGAATGGAGAATCCGAAGAACTTACCTGGCTCAACTCAACTATACAAGGCTGAACTCATTTCAATAAAGCAATTTAAAATAAGTGCAATAGAAGGAAAAACTATTTAAAACATGAGGTCAACTTTGTATGTATGCAAATATAAAATATAACTCTAAGATGTATGTAAAAATACAAATAGTTGTGTATATAAAATACATTTAACTTTCGTGGAAGTTTCTCTAACCGATAACCATCTCTTAAGAGCTATAGTGATGATACATCAATTTGCATCACGCTGTCAGGGTCAACCTATGCATTGCCATTGGTATAGACCCTCAACTACTAAGTGTATCCACTAGTTTATGCTAAAAACACTAAAATAATCATCAAAAAAGTTTGACCATTTTCTACACATGGTGGCTAAATGGTTAACTGGGGTTCGGAGTTATCTGAACTCTCCCCCATATCGGTGGTCAATATTACTCCCAAAAAAATTATTATATTAGCTCTTATATTTTTAAAACATACTTACTTTTGTGATTTGAGATTAATGCTAAAAAATTAGCTCAAAGGCTATCTTGGAAATCTCATTTCACGACCCAAAACGAGCCGCGAGTGGCACCCACACTTATCCTACTATGTGAGCGAACCAACAAATCTAAACCCCAACATAATGCGGAAGACTCAAAATCTTATTAATAAAACCGATAAATAAACATTCTAAAATTTATCAACTATTATCCCCAAAATCTGGAAGTCATCACATCAAGAACATCTATCCTCAAATTACTAAGTCTAAGAATATTTAAGAACTAAAATAAAGAATAAAACGGTAGTCCATGTCCGAGCTTCAAGGACATCAAGACGTGAATGAGAGAATCCAGTCCGAGCTAGGAACAATAGCTCACCCTGAAATCTGACGTGCTG
>NC_028641.1:13503766-13506997 GCF_001406875.1 Solanum pennellii | reverse complement strand
AATATGTCCAGTCTCTCCACATCCATAACACTCTTTGGAGTCAAGCATAGGTATCTGTGAGAACGACGGAGTCTGGGGATAACCTCCAAACTCAGAGAATTGTTGACCGGTCTGCGGTGGACCCTCAGCTACAGCCTGCAGGGAAGACTGAATAGGGCGGTTTTGTTAACCTCCTGAACTCTGCCCTCTGGAGTAAAAACCTCTAAACTCACCTCCCTTATGGAACTTTTTAGATGTAGACGCCATGGTGAAGTCCTCTGGCTTCACCCCCTCTACTTCTATCACAAAATCAACCACTTCCTGAAAGGATTTTGCTACAAGACTCAGCCAGTTTCTATCAAAATAATCTTGCTGCTCGAATCGACTAAACAGGTCGTTACATCTCAGTTTCCCTGCTTGCTTCATTTAGAAAGCTATTACTCTTTTCTGAAAATTAGTCTAAAGTTTCTTTGTAAATCTTAGTTTACATTCTTATTAAATGTGAAAAAAATTTATACTTATTTGGGAGGAGGAATAAAGCTTATCTCAAGTACTAATGAAAGCATTCATTACAAACTTTTGTGCTCACTTATCCTATACTTAGTCCCCATATACTTCTCTGAAGGAAAAATATCACTTTACTATGAACTGAACTCAAACTTAAGTCTTAGAATGAAGTTAAAATGTTTGTAAAAGACCTATGAAACTTGAAATGAACTTCTTCTCCTTATCTTTGCTCTTTACTCAACTAGATCTTTAAGTCTTAAAACAAAGTTTAAAGAATTTATAAAAGACTTATTGAAAAGACTCTAAGAACTTTCTACACTTGGCTCTTAACTTTCCTTGAATTTGAAGTTATGGATTCAAGGATTTCGATTTGTGTTTGGAAAGATCTCATGTTGTTTATGAATGATTTTTGATAGCTTAACATGAGAAAAGACCAAAATCAAGAATTGGAGGTGGGTCCGCGACGCGGAGGCATATTTAAAGTCTTGTTCTGAAAACATGTTTTGAGGTAGAACACCTTGTGTCAGCTCCACGACTCGAAGCAGAATTTTCAATTCTGGGAACAGGTTGTGCGACGCGCTCCCATGTCTTCTTCATTTTTATTCCCCAATTCACCCATGCTCGATTATTTTCCTTAATTTACTTTTAAATACAGATACTCCACAAATGTAATTAAGAATCTAACTCAAAACGACTCTATAACATTACATAACGAACTCAGAAACTTCCCAACTCAGGCAAATTCAAGAATAATATATAAATTCAAGAAAATAAGCATCAATATTCAAACACTTTTAGGATGATCCCAAACTGAAATAATATGCTTGGTACATGGGAGAACGATCTTGACGTTATGAGAGCCTCACACACCTGATAGGAATAATTCCTTGGCGATGATCCCACCTATCTTGATCAATCTTGATGAATTTGCCCTTTTTTCTCCTTCTTCTACTCCCTCCTCCTTTCTCCTTAGCCCTAGCCTGAAATCCAAATTGTAAAACTGACTAAGTTCAGTCTTGACCCCTATTAAATTCCTTAAAATGGATTAAAATAATAGGATAGTGAAAAGACTAAAATACCCTTTATAATTCAAGATTTGGACATTTTCTTAATCCAATAGCCCAGCTTTCTAACGGTGTAACTCACTCATACAAACTCAAAATTGCACAAACTTGGCGGCGTTGGAAAGATCGTTCCAAGACCTTTCCAATCATATCTAGAAGTACCTCTAAATCATCATGAGCTATGATATATCGTGGTTTCGCGGTACTTTCAATACTTTTTCCTTAAGATTTGTGTGAGTCTAGAGCCTTTTTGTAGTAGTTTTAACATGTTTTTATCTTTGTTTTGCAGGAAAGATGTCCAAACCCAAAACGCAGAAGGCAGCTGAGATTTAGTTCAAAGGTGATCCACGAAGGCCATTGATGGTCCGTTGTTCCATCGACGGACCGTAGATGGTGACCGTCGACTGATAATTTAGGCATTTGGAGAAACTCGGGAAAATTTGACCAAGTGTGGGGCTACGGAAGGATCAGAGAAGTTCAGAGATAGTCCTAGTACCCAAAGTTGAAGAAATTCTAAGTATATAACGACGAAAGGCATCGATGAACTGTAGACGCATCGACGGACCATGATGTTGGTCCGTCGATTGATTCAGAGAGGATGGCAGCTAAAGGGTGAAAAGATTCTAAGTCTGGACTGACGAAGGCAGTCGATGGTCCGTCGTTTCATTGACGGACCGTCTGTATGGGTCGTCGATTACAGCCGCATTTTTGGACAACTTTTCTTATTTTAATTCCTTCAAAATTTTAGGATAATGTTTTCCATAAATAGGGTGTAAAACCTCGTTTTTGGGATCGGATTCTATTACTATTGTTCTTAGTTTGTGTTTGGAGATTGGATTTTGCAACTTTAGCATTAATTCAATTTTCGGATTTGGTTTTCAAGTGATTTCTTGTTATTTCAAGTTGATTTTCTAGATTTTCTTCGAATTGTCAAAGGAAGTTCATGTTTTATTGTTTAACAAATATGAATTGTGTTCTTATATGCATGGGTAACTAAATCCACAACTAGGGTTGTGGGAACCATGGGTGATTAACAAAGTAGACCTAGCTTAATAAGAATTCTCAAATAGGTTATTGTATGTATTGATAATTCTTTCGCTTATAAGTCTTTTTAACGAGTGCACGCGTTAGAAATCGCCTTGTTGCTACTTTCCGGATCAAGGAGGTAGTAATAAGAAAAGAATTATCAACATAGATTTAGTGGGATACTATCTAATAGGTGTTAGGACCGGAAATAAGCAGGTGTAAATGCGGAAGCTAGCAATGCAAACCTCGAAAGACCACGAGTAAGAAGACAACGAGAAATATACCAAAAGACACAGAGTTTTAACGTGGTTCGGTCAATCGACCTACGTCCACAAAGGAGATGAGCAATCCACTATAAATATGAGAGTACAAAATACAGAGGGAAACAACCTCAACCAAATTCATTCGGAATACGTAGGAGGTTCACACAAGTGATAACGTATCAAGCTTGTGACCCATAAATTCTCCCCCTAAACAAAACTCTCAAAGCCCTTAAGACTACATTGTGAATGCTGATTAAGTTAGAAGGAACATATCTCTATTTATAGAGTCCTAAACCTTTTCCTACAAGAAAAAGGATTAGTCAATCAAAAACCTTTTCCTAAAAGGAAAACCTATTTATGGTAAGAAATCAGGGCAAATAAAACCCAACAAA
>NC_028641.1:13488231-13501781 GCF_001406875.1 Solanum pennellii | reverse complement strand
TTAAGACTACATTGTGAATGCTGATTAAGTTAGAAGGAACATGCCTCTATTTATAGAGTCCTAAACCTTTTCCTACCAGAAAAAGGATTAGTCAATCCAAAACCTTTTCCTAAAAGGAAAACCTATTTATGGTAAGAAATCAGGGCAAATAAAACCCAACAAATCTCCCCCTTGACCTGAATTTCTAACAAAATAAACTTGTCCACCTTCTTCACTTAATCTTCAACAACTTGCTTCTCCTCTCCATAATCTCCTTTGCAAAATTTATGTCTCAACACAGAGAACCTCTCTGAAACAATTTCTCCAACAAAAATCTTCATTACTGTAAAAAAGGTTGCGGCTAGAACTACACCCTTCAAGATGAACACTTCTTTCTAACCTGGTTCAATCATCGATTATCGAACCACTGAACCTGACTCCATCATTGAATCTGGCTCTGATACCACTTGTTAGGATCGAAATAAGCAGGTGTAAATGCGGAAGCTAGCAAAGCAAACCTCAAAAGACCACGAGTACGAAGACAATGAGAAATATACAAAAAGACACAGAGTTTTAACGTGGTTCGTTCAATCGACCTACGTCCACAAAAGAGATGAGCAATCCACTATAAATATGAGAGTAAAAATACAGAGGGAAACAACCTCAACCAAATTCACTCGGAATACATGGGAGGTTCACACAATTGATAACGTATCAAGCTTGTGACCCATAAATTCTCCCCCTAACCAAAACTCTCAAAGCCCTTAAGACTACATTGTGAATGCTGATTAAGTTAGAAGGAACATATCTCTATTTATAGAGTCCTAAACTTTTTCCTACAAGAAAAAGGATTAGTCAATCCAAAACCTTTTCCTAAAAGGAAAACCTATTTATGGTAAGAAATCAGGGCAAATAAAACCCAACAATAGGCTAGTCCCAATTGGTGCAAAGTAATAACTAAATTGATCAAACTCAGTGGGTTGGAAAGATAATTCAAAACTATTTTCTAGGGTATCTTGTAGCACACCTAACTCATCCTGATCTAGGACTTATATTCATTTGAAGTTGACCCAAAAGTCACACTTAACTTTCTCAAACTTTCCAAATTTGATTATTTCCAAATATGATTTCTTTCTATTTTTTATTTCTTTCTAGTTGTGGGTTGTTACAAGAATATATAATAATTCTCCGCCCATTATTATCTATATTATAGAGACGAGATTTGGAAAAGGTATAGATAGAATCGACCTATCATGCATACTAATAAAAGCAAAGCCAATATTCCACTAGCTTTGATTACAAAATTAATGCTACAAATAAACTTTGACACAAGTAATCGAATTAATAAAGAAATGATGCTTTGAGCAGCTTGAAGCTATCTTTCACACTAAATGAGTTATGTTAGACTCTAATTAATGAAACTTGACGTAAATAAATTGAATAATGATAGCTTGAACATCTATGGATAATTGTTGGATTCTTAGAGCTAATGTTGATAATTGAGACACAAACAATGTATTTTAAATGCATGTTTTCTTTTGTATAGACTCTCATTTTGTTGCTAGTATCTACTTTTGATTGTTACCAAGCAAGTAATAAATGAGTTCGACAAAAAGAACTTTGTAACCTGAAATAGAATGTTTCAGGTTTTATCTTTGCTCCTAAACATTTTTTCCATAACCATCTTGAGATGAAATAGAATTTTTTATGTTCAAATCATTATGTGCATATAACTTTTCATATTTCTCAATACATTATTAGAATTAATAACTAGTTAAAGTA
Source organism: Solanum pennellii (assembly GCF_001406875.1). Taxonomy (NCBI): domain Eukaryota; kingdom Viridiplantae; phylum Streptophyta; class Magnoliopsida; order Solanales; family Solanaceae; genus Solanum; species Solanum pennellii. Next base: position 13,500,020 of record NC_028641.1, on the reverse strand, counting down.
TTATCACTATATGTCAATCAATTGATTCAAAAAACAATTTTTAATGTAGACTTATAAATGCATATGGAACAAGCATTAAACTTATAAACGGAAGATATTAGTTTAATGTTCCTCCAATATATTAGCATCTAATCAAACTTATCTTACACGTATTTTATGAAAATATTTAGTAGAATTATATTAATTTATTTCTCATTTGGGAAAGTATTTCTGCATCAATAAAGAAATTCAACAGCACTTTTAAGTTTCTGTTACCTTAAATAGAGAAACATATATCTGGCCAGCCAAAAGGATATGCTTACGATGAATTTCTATATAATCATGAGGCTGCAAAAAAGTACTTTCAGAAAAAGAATGAGGGTTTTATAATTGATAACTGAAAGTCTGTAACAATAATTTAAACGTTGTAGACAGTTTGTTCCTATCAAAAATCTTCTTTTATATATTTTTTAAAATATTTACTTTATCATAAAATTTAACAGCTTCTTTATGAATATATTGAAACAACTATATCATTTGGTTATCTAGATTTTTGTGTTATCTTATTCATGGTTGCACAGAATTGAAAACACTATTGCACTACTTTAGAGGCGAATATGTAATTTTTTGAAAATTGAATAAGAAAATCTAAATGATAATTCTGCAAAATGTTTTTACAAAGAAGAGCAAAAAAAAGATTCCTACGCTTATAATTTACGGAACATTAAATAATTTCTCTATTTTCTAATTTAGAACATCTTTCTATATACATTTATAAAGTAAAAATATAGATCTATATTGAAAATTTTATTCACGGATATCCTCCTTTTTACTAATGTGAAATTCCTTTATCTTACCCGCAAGATATAAGCGTCGAGTAAATTGTAATGAGGCTAGTAAAACACAACTATATATATAATGAAAATATGACCCTAGAATTTCTTAAAGATTTTAAGAACTTGACTCAAAGGACACTTTCGAAACTCAAACAAATTAGTCTCAAGCCTATGAAAGATATTAATTTAATGTTCCTCCAATATTGCATCTCATAAAACTTATCTAATAGTATTTCATGAAACTATTTAGTAGAATTATATTAATTTCTTCTCATTTCAGCTTTTCGTAGATTACTGATGCACCAATAAAGAAATAGAACAATACTTTCAAGCATGTGTCACCTTAAATAGAAAAGCACAAATCTGGCCAACCAAAAGCATATACTTACGTTGAACTTGTTTATAATTAGGATGATGCTGAAATGTACTTTCATAAAATGAATCGGGGCTTCATAATTGTTCAATTGAAGGTCAGCAACAATAGTTTCAGCATTGTTGATAGGTTGTCCGCATTTAAAGCTTTCACACACACAAACACACACACACACGCACGCACACGCACACGCACACGCACGCGTACAGTATTTACTTTACCATAAAATTTAACAGTCTCTTTATAAATAAAGTAACACAAAGGATCCATGTTGCCCTATAGACATTGTAATTGTTAATATTTATTATAATAATAAAAACATTTAATTGTATTATAATTTTTTTCCAAAAAAGTAAAAATATTTAGTAAAGTCTTAAACATGTATGTCAGCAGTAAAGAAAAGTGTTTAATATATTTAAGGAAAATATAATGGATTGCAAAATTATTTAAGAAGTAAATATATGGAAGTAAATAACTATGATTAGGACTTTATTTAAATCAATTATATCTCAATCATTAATTTCAAATTATTACATGTGTCTCTAATCCAAGCTAGAACTTGGAGAAGATGGATTGAAAATATTTAGTAAAATAGTAGAATTATATTAATTTATTTGTCATTTTAGCTTTTCGTAGATTACTCCTACACCAATAAAGAAATGCAACAATACTTTCAAGTCTGTGTCACCTTAATAGAGAAAAATAAATCTAGTCAACCAAAAGGATATGCTTGCATTGAATTTGCTCATAATCAGGAGGCTGCTAAAAATTACTTGCATAAATTGAATTAGAGCTTTATAATACGCAATTGAAGGTCTGTAACAATAATTTCAGCATTGTTGATACTTGTTCCTACCAAAAGCTTTCTTTTTATATTTTTTACAGTATTTAATTTATCATGAAATTTAACAACCTCTTTATGAATAAATTAGCAATTAAAGTCCTGTAACAATAATTTTGACATTGTTGATAGTTTGTCCAAACCAAACACTTTCCTTTTTATAATTTTTGAAGTATTTACTTAATCATATAATTTAACAGCCTCTTTATGAATAAATTAACATAAGTATATCATTTCGTTAGCTAGATTTTTTGTTCTATTTTATTTATGATTACACTGGATTGAAAACAATGCTGCACTACTTTAGAGGCGAAGAGGTAACCTTTGAAAAGTTAAGAAAATCTAAATGATAATTCTGCAAAAACGTTTTCAAAAGGAATGGATTAAAAAAGAATTCCTAAGATTCTAGTTTAAGGAACATTAAAATAATTTCTCGGTTTTCTAAGTTTAGAACATGTTTTCATATACATTAATAAAGTACAAAACTATAGATCTATATTGAAAAATTTATTCAGTCTATTGGTTATACATATTCTTTTTGGATTTAAAAAGAAAAATTAATTTGAAAGATCTAACTTTAATACAAATCAATTTATTTGACAAAAATTAAATCAAACCGTATAAGTATATACGAATTGGAGAATATATATATAAAAAATCCCTTTCGAGGAGTTTAAGAAATTATTTGAATCATTTGTAAAATTAGTTCATTTAAACATGACTCTACAACCTAAAAATCAATGCATATAAAGGATAACATCAAAAATATAAATCAATAGCATCATTAGATAATTTAAAAAATAGTGAATAGAGATAAATTACAACTTGTTAAATCTTTGATTCAATTCAAGAAAGAAATGATGGAGAAGATTCATGGTGAAAATTATCTTTTACCATCATGAATATCCTTCTCTTACTAATGTGAGATCTCTTCATTTTAGCCGTAAGATAAAGGAATCATAGTAAAATGTGTGTACATATATATGTATATATATATATATATACACACATATATATGACCCTAGATTTCATAAAGATTTCACTAATTTGACTAAAAAGGACACTTTCAATACTCAATTTAGAAATTGATCTCAAGTCTACGAATGATATTAGTTTAATGTTCCTCCAATATAATAGCATGTCATAAAACTTATCTTACATGTATTTTATGAAAACGTAGAATTATGTTAATTTATTTCTCATTTCAGCTTTTCATATATTACTCCACCAATAAAAAATGCAAATATACTTTCAAGCTTGTATCACCTTAAATAGAGAAACATAAATCTTGCCAACTAAAAGAATATGCTCACGTTGAATATGTTCATAATCAGAAGGCTACTAAAAAGTACTTTTATAAAATGAATCAGGGCTTTATAATTGACAATTAAAGATATGTAACAATAATTTCAACATTGTTGATAGTTTGTCTCTACCAAAAACATTCATTCTTATTTTAAAGTACTTACTTTATCATAAAATTTAACAGCCTCTTTATGAATAAATTTACACAAGCATATCATTTGGTTATCCAGATTTATATGTTATCTTTTATGGTTACACAAGATTGGAAGCATATTTGCACTATACTTTAGAGCCTAAGAGGTAATATTTTGAAAAATGAAATTCAGAAAATCTGAATGATAATTCTGCAAAACTTTTTCACAAGAAATGATTTAAAAGGGATTCCTAGGATTCTAATTTTAGGAGCATTCAAATAATTTCTTTGTTTTCTAAGTTTAAAACATGTTTCCATACACATTTATAAAGTCAAAATATATAGATCTTTATTGAACAAATTATTCAATCTATACTAATACATATCTTTCTTGGATCTAAAAAGAAAAATAAATTTGAAAGATCTAACTTCAGTTCAATACATATCAATTTATTTCACAAAAAATTAAATCAAATAGTATAAGTATATATAAATCGGAGGATTCATATCAATTTTTTTTTCATTAGAAAAGTTTAAGAAACTATTTGAATCATTTGCAAAATCAGTTCATTCAAACATGACTCTTCAATCTAAAATTCAATACATATAAACATAAAATCAGAAACATACACCAATAGCATCATTAGATAATTAAAATGATAGTGAATAGAGACAACTTACAACTTATTAAATCATTGATTCAATTCTAAAATCAAATGTATAGAGAAGATTCACTGTGAAAATGACTTTTTATGATCACGGATATCCTCCTCTTCATTAATATGAAATCTATTCCTCTTAGCCGCAAGATAAAAGGCATTGAGTAAATTGTAGTGAGGCTAGAAGAACACAACTATTATATATTGAAAATGCAACCCTAGGGTTTCTCAAAGATTTTACAAACATGACTAAAAGGACACTTTTAAAACTCAATTTACAAATTAGTCTCAAGCCTTAGTTTATTACTGAAACAAACCCCATTTATGGTATAATTATTTGAAGTTACAAAATTGTCAATTAACCTAATTCTTAGATAATAGATAATACTATTATATAGCCTTAAAGTATTAGAATTCCGAGGCCACAAAGTCTTAAAAACTGCAAAATAGTTTTTCATCTCCAAAGTTTTAAAATTACCTAAATTATAATTTAAAAGAACACCTCTCAAGAACATGCGAAATTTTGGGCATGAACGACTCAACTCAAAGTTCTCGATGACAATATAGAACTTATGTGTATAACTCTTATCATTCTCATAGTCAAGTCCTAAACCAAGTTAGAATTATTTGCAAAAGACTTCTCAAAATAAAACTCGACGGTTTTCTCAAACTTTACTCTTAATCTGTGATTTATTTGAAATGATGATTTAAGAGTTATGATTGTGATATGAATGATTCCTCAAGAATTAATGAAGCTTAGGATAGTTAATATCAATAGGGAAACGAATACATGATTGGAAGGATTACATACGGGATGAAAGACGGAAGGAAACAGAAAGGAAAAGTGGCTTGATGCTCCGACAACATTGGTGGCGCGTCGCACCGGGCCTCCATTACTGGAGGTATGATCAGGCGCACTCTTTGTGTGTCGCGCCAAGCCACCCATTTATTGGGAGTCTTATTGGGCGCATTGCTGGTGCGCCTTGTCAGGCCTCTATTTACTAGGTCTAATTGGGCGCACTAATGGTGCATCACATCGGCCTAAGCCTCCATTTACTAGGGTATGATTGGGGTTACATCATAGCAGCACGACCAAATGGAGGTGAAAAGCCCTTGTATAGGTTGGGCGCTAGCTAGCTTGCTGGATCGGGCTTTCGCCCACTGTCCAAGATTCACCAAGCCAATTTGCTCTTGAACAGAGTTGGTTTGCTGATAAGAAAATGGAGTTAGATTCAGTCAAGAATAACCTTGAAAAACTTCTGCTTTACGAAGAAAGATAGAGAATAAGCACCTTGAACCAAATTTAGAATTTGTCTTTATGGCAGGAAGCTCTCAATTTATTTCATACATTACTTTCTCCGGCACTGCTGGTACATCGCGCGATCCCAACCCAGAAACTTTCATTTATTCTTAATTTCAGTCCCAAACTCATGTAGAATTTAATGCTTACCTCCGAACTCGTTTAGCATCATAAACTCATCTCTAATACAACAAAATCTCGCTCAAAACTTATCAAAAATCACCTCATTCGTAAAACTCTCACCTTAAGAAGTCATCAAGACTTTATTCTTTAAATAATGAACATGATCTCAAGAACTTCTCATCAATTCGAATCAATCAACTCCAAAAACGAAATCCAAGGATGAATTTACATGATTGGCGTGTGGTAAAAGAACCCAACACTATGAGAGCTTACATACCTTGAAGAATAATTGTTCTTGGCGATATCCTGGGTTTCTTAAATAATTGCTTGGAATCTTGAATCGTCTTCGCTTGAACTTCTCTCTAGAAATTAAGCGTTTGGAATTGAATGACATTGATCTCAAATCAATTTAGACCCATAATTGGTGAAAAAATGTTTAGGCCAATGGGTAAGGAAAAATACTAAAATACTCTTTCGTAATTCGGGTGGAAGACATAACTAGAGAGGCTACACTCATACAGACATATATCCCTCATCTGAATTAAGATTTAGCAAACTCAGTGGAATTGGAAAAAGAACTTAAAGATCTTCGATTTAATAGCTTATGGTCCACCTTAATCTGTAAGTGCTAAAAGTTATGGTCGTTTGAAGTTTACCTAAAACTTAAAATGACTTATGGATTACTTGAACGAATTTGCTTTAGTTCATTTTGAAACTCGAGGTGCTACATCCAATGACCTTAAAACCTAAGAAATTTTAAAATTTCTCGTAAAATCTTATTCGCAAATGAAGAATATTTCAATTCTTAGCTTTAAAAAATTCAGGGTGTTACAAGTTCATACCATGCTTCTTGTACCAAACCCATATTCATTTCCCAGAAAAAACTAAGATATTATGGTTCATTTTAATGTTTGGAAACTAACTAATAATTAAGAATGAAAATAAGGTTGATTCTCAGGAGCGGATCCACGTGTATCCCTACGGGTGCACGTGCTCACGGTAACTTCAAAAAATTATGTATATACGTATATATATACACCTTTAGTTAGACATATATTTTATTAGGCACCCAAAGACACAAAAGCTAGTTGGGTTAGCTGGTTTAGATGTTGATATTCATTGATGAGGGACTGGGTTTGAATCCCCATCCCGTCATATTTTTTTTCATATAGGAGGATGACTAGTTTCGAACTTGCACATAGGAGGATGACTAGTTTCGAACTTGCAACCTCATGGTGCATAGTAAAATTTAAAATCACCACTTTATATAACACATAGAGTTATCTAATTTATTTATACATGAATATCTTAGTTTTATATTTCATATAAACCAATATTGGGCACATGCTTTAATTAACATGCATTATCGTTGGTGGTGCACCCGTCGTCTTCAAATCCTGAATTCGCCTTTGTTGATTCATGCAACACACAAAAACCTTATGAACTTTATTGTATCACATTAGGTTTTACAACCTCATTAGAGGATTTAGCTACGGATGCTTGTAGTAAAACAATAAGAATAACAAGTAGAATAATTCATTAACTTACTTTGAATATAAGATATCAAAAGAATAATGGTATTCTTCGCTAAAAAAAAGTAGAGAGAGAAACCTTGAATTTGTCAAAAAACATTCATAACTCATAAAAACTAAAATTAAAATGTAACTTGCGACTCCTTTACAAAATAAACCAATAAATACTATTTATAATAGCCCACGAAATTGGAATCCTAAAAATATCAAGTTGCTCTAACAACATGATGTGTGACCCAACCAAGGCCATACATTGATATGCGGTCCATAGGCTTCCTTTAACTTGTTGTCAATTGATTTCTAGGGTTTTGTTCTTCACTTTGTGGATTACTATATTCTGCAAGTCTAGTCGTAGGTCCTCCTATTAGTGTACGAGTCGTGAATGTGAGAGATGATCATACTTTGCCTAGTACCTTACCAATTTTTGTAGGGTCCTTTTGAGACTCTTCAAATATATCCACAACCTAATATGTTGTATGTGACTTGTACAGTGGCCATAGATCATCTTTTCTCCAGGTCTGCGCCCACCTAATTAGAGGGACTAAGCTATTAATTTAGTATAAAATTTATCTTCAAGCTTTACCTTATTCTGATCGCTTAGAGGATGATCGTGGGTTCACTTAATGAAGTCCTCCGTTTTCACAGGTGTTGCAGCGAGGTAAAGATGACTAAGAGCTCGTTTGGATGGGCTTAAAAAAAGTAATTTTTAAAAAGTAATTTTAAAAGTGCTGGAACTTATTTTTAAAATAAGTAGTTATGTGTTTGGATAAAAGTGTTGAAGTTAAAAAAAGTTGTTGATGTGTTTGGCAAATAAGTGCTGATAAACACTTTCTTAATCAAAATATCTGAAATACCCTTAAAAGTTGTTAACATGAAAAAATTTGATTAATCTAAGGTTTTTATACTTAAAAAAATGAAAAAAAAATAATTTATACTTTACATCCATAATTAATTATATTTTGCTATCATTCACATATTTCTTTATTATTACAAATTGTTTATAAATAATAATTATAATAATAATAATTATATGTAATAATAATAATAATAAATAATAATAATAATAATAATAATAATAATATAATATGAAAATAATTATAACAATGATTATAATAATTATGATAAATAAAATAATAATAATAATAATAATAATAATATATAAAATTAATATTAAATAATAATAATAATAATATGAAAATAATATGAAAATAATAATAACAATAATAATGATAATAATAATATGAGAATAATAATAATAATAATAACAATAATAATAATAATATAATAATAATAATAATAATATATATTATATAATATATAATATGTAACATATAATAATAAAGAATAATAATAATAAAATAATAAAACATTTATAATAATAATAATAATAATAAGAAGAAGAAGAAGAAGAAGAAGAAGAAGAAGAAGAAGAAAAGAATTAAGGGTAAAAAGGTTATATACACGGTCAATATAAAATGACTTTAAGTTATAAAAAAAATCACCCCTCACCTAGCTTTTAGCTTTTGACTTAAAATAAGTCATTTTTTATTTAAAATAAGTTATTTTGATATTCATCAAACACTCTAATAAGTCAAAAACTGACTTTTAAGTCAGTTTGACCTGCTATTAAGCTCATCCGAACAGGCTCTAAGTGACATTTGGTAGAAAAGTGAAAGAGACTTTTTTGTATATGATAATCAATGGGAGTAGAAAAGCTCCAATAATTCTTTGAAAAACCCCGATTTTCTTTACTAATTGAACTAGAGTATCAGAAAAATTAGGTGTGTAGACTAAAATCAATTTATTTTGGATATTTTAGCTAATTAGTCAAAAAAATCAACTTATTTAGTGATAACATCCATAATTTAATAAGGCTTAAGTCATATACCGTACCTCAAAGTTGTCCGCATAATTCACTTAGACACCTCAACTGAGACTTGTATCTATTGAACATCTAAATTGTACAAAACATGTACCTATTAGACACAAAATGCTGATATGGCAAACAATGTGTATTAAACTTCCCTGAAGCGCGTGAAAAGACTTAAAATAGTGTCTTTTTTATTTATTTTTTCATTTTTTCTTCTTTTATTGACACTTGGCATTATAATTAACTTAAAAATATTTTCTTCTTTATTTACACTTTTTTCAAAAAAAGAAAACACCCCACTCCCTATCATCTTCTTCATAATTTAGTTTACAAAACTTTCTTCATTTTAGCTCCAACACTATTTTTTTTTCTTTTTTTATATACAAAAAATTTATATCTTCCAAATATGAAGATAAATGAAAATCAACTATAAAGATTCAGATTTGAAAGAAAGTCTTCGTATGATTTATTTCAAATCTCATAAAAACAAGGAACAAGTATGAAGAAGATGAAAAAAGATAAATGATTTTTACGTATAAAATAGTTAGTCGATATTTATTTATCACAATTTTCGAACAAAGATTTTTACTCAAATTCATATGTGGTCATTAAATTTATCAAAAATGATATAAAAAAATTTGGAAGAAATAATTTTGGAGCTATCAATTTCATTTTGTCATCGATGTAGAATTGAATAACCGCCAATAAAATTTTCTTTCTTCTTCACTCTTAGTATGAAAAAAAAAATTAATCTTGAAGTTATTTGGAAAGAATAAGATTTTGTAATTTGAGAAAGAATGTGTTTTGGGGAAGAAGATGAAGATGAAATGGGGTTGAAGTGGGGTGGGGTAAGGTGGGGTAGAGTAGGTTGACATTTTCATTTTTTAAAAAAAAAAAATTAGATATTAAATGTGTGTATTTTTATAATTTTCGGGCCCAATGCCAAATGTTATTTTTTAATTAGTCATGTTGCCACGTCACTGCAAGTGTATCACACACTCTTCACATTTTTTGTTGATTATCAAAAAATGTCTAATATAAACGATTATTATATAGGTAAAAGTGTTCAATTGGTATTAGTATTAGTTGAAGTGTCCAAGTGAATTATGCAGACAACTTTAAGGAGTCGCTGATGACTTAAGTCATTTAATAATATTAGTAAACATGTCAAAAATGTCATTATTTTAAAAATAAAAAATATTATGATATAAATCAGATTTTCTCTCTCATAGTTTACACACATATTTTCTCTCTCATAGATTACACGCTCTCCTATATTTCTTTAATTAGATAGATATTAAAGTTATTATCAATTTCTCTCTCATATTAAAGTTATTTTCAATTCTCTCTCATTGATATTAAAGTCCTTTTCAATTTCTCTCTCATTGTTTACGCATGTTTTCAATTCTCTTTCTAAGTTTGTTTTAAATCAAAACAAATATCCCTAGATTTCATATTCAATATATTATTATTTTCGATTATTTTCCTTTAATTTCGTTGCAAGATTGAATTTGAAGATTAACATTGATTTAGGTATTATGTTTTTCATCTTCCTTATTATTTACTTACTAATTTTACTTTTTTTTAATTTTTATTGATTTGTTCTTGTTCTTAAAACCTATTTTAAGGTTTGATAAACCAAAATTCTATCTTCTATGGACGATTTCAAGAGAGTTACTAGAGGTATTGGACAAAATAATCAAATTTCTTCTGATTTCCGTCATTTAATATTTTTTTTCACTCAAGAAATAAACAACAATGTAGGTTCCGCTTCTAAATCTGTGGAGGATATACAAAGAGGAAAGATGCAGGACTCTGTCGGTGTGCAAAATCCCACACAAATTCATAACCACGAAGTTGAAGAAGATCAATTTGTTGGAGAAGAGGTATTTTTTTTGGCATGTTATGTGTCTTGCATGTTTCGTTGAATTTGTTTAGTAAATTTTAAGATTCAAATAAATACATGTTATAATGCGTTTGGAAGTGTATTTTTATATTTCATATATTTATTGTATTTTGATATTCTGCTTTTTTTTTGTGTGTGTGTGTTAGTTATGTCAATGTAACATATAGTATGAGTTTGATTGTGTATTTCATAACCACGAAGTTGAAGAAGACCAATTTGTTGGAGAAGAGGTATTTTTTTTTTTTTTGCATGTCATGTGTCTTGCATGTTTAGTTGAATTTGTTTAGTAAATTTTAAGATTCAAATAAATACATGTTACAATGCGTTTGGAAGTGTATTTTTGTATTTCATATATTTATTGTATTTTGGTATTCTGCTTTTTTGTGTGTGTTAATTATGTCAATGTATCATATATTATGAGTTTGATTGTGTATTTACTATTATCGAATAGATTTGTAAGTGTATATGTAATTTTGATTCTGTTATAGTTAGTATTTATTTTTGTATTTCATAGTTTTTGTCACGACCCAAAACGGGTCGCGAGTGGCACCCACACTTAACCTACTATGTGAGCGAACCAACCAATCTAAACCCCAACATTTCAACCATAAATAACAAAATATAATGCGGAAGACTTTAATTCATTAATGAAAATCGATTAAATAACTTATAAAAACTCAATACTATTTATTCCCAAAACCTGGAAGTCATCACCACAAGAACATCTATCCTCAAATTACTAATCCAAGAGTATCTAAGAAGCTAAAATAAGTAAAAAGCTAGTCCATGCCGGAATCTCAAGGCATCAAGACATGAAGAGGAAGATCCAGTCCAAGCTAGAAGCAATAGCTCACCCTGAAATCTGGCTTGATGAAGACTGGCTAGAGTTGCGGTTGAGTTGAAGACGATGGCACGTTTGCTGCACTCCACAA
>NC_028641.1:13415272-13481334 GCF_001406875.1 Solanum pennellii | reverse complement strand
AATAGCATAAACCATAACCTACCTCCACCGAAGAATTGTGATCAAGCAATCTACTTTCCCAATGCTTTGCTTTCCTCTTCGTTTCTCCTCTCTCTCGTTCGTTCGTTCGTTCTTCCCTTTCTCTCTCTGTTCTTTTTATTTTTCTTATTCAAAACCCTTCTTCTTTTACCCTAATTAGAATATAATTAAATATAAAAGATGATGCCCATTATTTATTTCAAGGTTAGCTCTTTTAACCCCCAAGTAGTTAAATTATTAACATTAACCCACTAAATTTATAATTATAGCAGGAATAGTCCAAAACGCCCCTTAAAAACTTTTAATAGAAATCCGACCCAGCCTGGGTTACGCAACCTGTGACGGTCCGTCATGGCTGTGACGGTCCGTCCCGCAGGTTCGTCGCAAAGTTCAGAGAGTTAATTTCTGTGGAAGATGTGTGACGGTCCGTCGTGCCCACGACGGTCCGTCCTGCCCACGACGGTCCGTCCTGCCATTCTGTTACGAAGTTCAGAGAGTCGATTTCAGTACCCAAATTTCAGAATTCTAAGTGTTTTGGAACGAGACCCCCACGACGGTCCATCGTGCCCATGACAGTCCGTCGTGGGATCCGTCGACTCAGCCAGTTTTTCCAGAAATAAAATCTGCTGCTCAAAACGACTAAACATGTTGTTACAGTTTTAATGTTTTTTGTATTCATAGATTTGGAAGTGTATATTGAATTTTGATGTTGTTATAGTCAGTATGTATTTTTGTATTTCATAGTTTTAATGTATTTTTGTATCCATAGATTTGAAATTGTATATTTTATTTCATATAATTAATGTATTTTGTATTCTGTTTATACAAAAGTTACAAAAGAAATTCAAATCATAATAGTCTTTATTTTTTACAATAAATCAGTATATTTGAATTTGAAAAAATAAAAGCAATGTCAACAAACTCAGAAAAAATAATTAATTGCATTGATCAAAATACATAAAAATTCAAAACGCAAATACATATGATTAATAATTATACAAGCAAAATCGCATCAAATTACCATCAAATAAAAAAAATAAGAATTAATTAACTAAAACATATCTGGCTTTCGATTTTTCTATCCTGTTTATTTTTCAAAAAGCTTTTATCTAGATTATTTTCCAAAACATAAACCTCGCAAGAATTTTTTTGTAATTGATGAACATCATGAATAATTGACAGATTTATCGTTCAATTTTTGTATAAATTATAATGATGTTGAGAGTTTTAAGCATCTGTTACTTTTTATAAATTTTCTCTCCCTAAATAGCTCCTGTTTGTTATATAAATTTTGTATTCTTTTTAATTAAACAAAATAATTAAAATATAATTAACATACATAATAAGATAAAATTTTAACATTATCACTAAATATTAAAAATATTAACATTATACCATATTAAATACTAAAATATTGACAATTTAAAAAATTTCCTATTTAATTTCGCTGTATTATAAACGAGAGCCTGATTCCCAATACTTTATACGTGACGGGCCTGCTTCACAGTTTCCCAAAAAATTTCTCCTTTTAGCTTGTAAAATCTAAAAAATAACATTCTAATATCAAAACAAGTGTAGAAACATATGTAGGATGTACCCAAATTCCAATGCACACCATAGTGCTTGAAACTATTCCTTTCATCTACTTTTAATTTTCATTATTTCTATTATCCATTTATTTTTAATTATCATTGTTTCTATTTTTAGAGTTAAACTATAAAAATTGACTAACATTTTAAGATGTATTTTTTCATCATATTGATATACAAAAAATTTGCAATTTATAGTACTTTTTATATAGTTTTTAAATATTTAATTTTTTTTGTTTAAAATATCAAATTAATATAAAATCTAATTTAACTTTGTAAATTAGTCAAAATGACTTTCAAAAAGTGCAACATGACAAATAAAAGTGGACGGAGAGAGTACTTATGTAATTAGATAGAAGGCTCATAAAAGTAATATTATCAAAATATATGAATTGAAGGGGTTGATTTTGAAGGTCTGTTTTTTTTGTGGAGGCTATGAAAATATAAAATTCTTATTGATAAAGTATTATCTAGGATTGGCATCTCTACTGTTTCTCACGAGATCATTTGTAGCCAAAACATGGAGTTCCTTTTGTACAGTGATCAAATATTGGTTAAGCCCATACAAGCTCAAGCCAATATTGAAAGCAGATTCTACTCTTTATTTTATGGCAGCTCTGAAAAAGAAGAAACATAGTAACACATGGACGTACGTACAGTGTTACTTCAAAGATCTAACATATACAGTGTATCGTTGGCTTCAAAATATGATTTAACATATACAAGGTATCATTGGCTTCAAAACATATTTACCATTGAAATCGGCATGGAATTCTGCTTATTAAACCACCTAGTTCCAGTAGTGATGGAAACTGATCATCCAATGGCCATGAATAAGATTCTTGATGGAATATTACTACGGTGGTGAATAAGATAAACATATCAAGGAGGGAGGGAGGCATTATGCGTGTGTTAACAGAAGATACCTTAAAATTTTCTTCATTTCAGATGCCAAACATTGATAATACATGAATTAAGACTATCACAATCAGTCCTACAGCCCTATAGTTGATTGATTTCAGCTCATATTCAACAAGAAGACAGGATGGCATTGTAGTTGCTTTTCCGTTTTCTACTTTCGTTGGTTTTATTGAATTGCTGCTAAACATATGTTTTAGTACGTATGCTATATATCTTGCAGCAATTAGAAATGGAAATAAGTTTCTTACAGATTCAGAGCTACAGACTCATGCACAAATAGCAACTGATGTTAACAATTATACCAAATTATCAATCAACAAGGTTTCACCCTGCATGAGCGTTTGACACCATAGGATTTCAAAAACGCTCACCAATGGTGGATCCAGACCGTCATCTCCACCGCAGCATATTTGAGTATCATTCCTGGACTATGCATTCGGCCAGAATCATCATTGAAACAGAGAACTGCTCAAGGTCTAAGTACTATAGCGGCCCAGAAGCAACAAATCAAACCCAAGTAAAGACCTAGGTACGACGAGCTGCAGACAAAATGAATATGCAGAAAACAGCAAATCATTTTTTTTTATGAAGTCAAGGAGATAAATTGACATGAAGATCCCTTCATCCAATTTCCTGTTTTTCCTTTCTTCAGCTTATCTAAACAATTTCTAGCCTGAACTTACACATGTATACTAAGTACCTCGGTAAATATTGGCTCTACAAAATTCAGCAGCCATCAAAAAATGGCAAAATACTCCCTGAGCAAAGATACATGCTCAGCAGCAACACTACTTTTAATATATACCATAGAGAAGTTCAATTATTTTAATGATTGGTGAACCACCTCACTTAAAACTCTGCATAGCACTGCGGCTTCTTGTGAGAAAAGAAGCACCAACGCCTGCAAATTTACGCCCATACACGCTACCAAAACCAGAGTTCTCATTGCTCCTCTGTTCCGAGGTGAAAACAGCATTGGAAACCTGAGGACTGCTTTCATTTGACACTTCGACTACATCTGATATACCTCCAAGCTCCTAAAGAGACAAAAACAAAAGAGGAACTAATTTCAGAACTGCATAGCCATGGTTAAAAGTTTAAAACTTGAAAGAATTATTACTACCTTAAGGCCTGAGGCAGATACAGCACCATGCAAAGGACGCTGCAAAGAGTTTAAAGGAGGATTAGTTCTTCTAATTAGAAGTCGAAGATGATAAAAAGCTTTATCAGAAACACCTTCAACTAATCTTTTCTGTTGAACACCAAAATTGGAAACTATAAGTACTTACACTCTGGGAAGGCCCCAGTGTCATAGTGTATCCAGTCGAAGCTAAGTTAGAATTTTTCTAATAAAAACACTGCTTCTATAAAGCTAATAAACTCTTAAATGGGGCAGTAAATCACTGCCAAGACTAACCAACTAACTAACCTTCGGAGATACACTAGAAGCAGATGGAGATGATGATTCGACTGATAAACTTGGAGGCAAAGACCCAGCCTGCAGAAGAAAATCAAGAAAGCAAAATGCAGGTTATTACTAGACGGTGCATAGTTATCACAAGATTGGCATGAAAAAGAACTGAAAACCCAATATAAAAAGCAAAGTAATCAATCTACAATGTAAAATTTGCCAGGTCTATGAATCTGTTTATACAAAGGCAGCATAGTCAGCCCATCCACATGACTGAAGATATGCTTTGAAAGTCATAATTAATGTGGTCTTGCAATATAAGTAGATCATTTAACTTTTTTACGACGGTGCATAG
Organism: Solanum pennellii; assembly: GCF_001406875.1. Lineage (NCBI taxonomy): Eukaryota > Viridiplantae > Streptophyta > Magnoliopsida > Solanales > Solanaceae > Solanum > Solanum pennellii. Next base: position 13,477,040 of record NC_028641.1, on the reverse strand, counting down.
TTATCACAAGATTGGCATGAAAAAGAACTGAAAACCCAATATAAAAAGCAAAGTAATCAATCTACAATGTAAAATTTGCCAGGTCTATGAATCTGTTTATACAAAGGCAGCATAGTCAGCCCATCCACATGACTGAAGATATGCTTTGAAAGTCATAATTAATGTGGTCTTGCAATATAAGTAGATCATTTAACTTTTTTACGACGGTGCATAGTTATCACAAGATTGGCATGAAAAAGAACTGAAAACCCAATATAAAAAGCAAAGTAATCAATCTACAATGTAAAATTTGCCAGGTCTATGAATCTGTTTATACAAAGGCAGCATAGTCAGCCCATCCACATGACTGAAGATATACTTTGAAAGTCATAATTAATGTGGTCTTGCAATATAAGTAGATCATTTAACTTTTTTAACTCCCCAGGAGAGGAATACCATAAAAAGACAGACAAACAAGAGAAGGAAGAAGAACTAGGTCTGCAACACGATAAGCCCTTCTAAATATAAATATAAACAAGAAACTATTGACCCAGCAATGTAAAAATAGTTTCAGTCTACCCGTGCTGAGGAAGCTACTGATGGTAATTCAAGAGCAGGTCTAGATGAGCTAGATGGAGGTGCCTACACATTGAAAACACAATAGTTAGAAGAAAACATAAGGAAAAAAGATATCAAACATTAAGACAAGTCATACCTCAATCTGCTCCTTGGGTCTCCTAGTTTCAATGCTCCTCATAAAAGAAAGCAACTTTCCCACACCATAGTTTGTTTCATTCTACACAACAGATCATAATACCACCATTACTATAACATGGACATAATTTAAGCTAAATCAAAATTATGAAATTAGCAAAGACAATTCAAGTACCTGTCTCCCTTCAATTCTACTAATTTTTGTCTCCTGTTCATATAAGAAAAGGCAGTTTTCAGTTCCACATGACAATCAAATTTTGCTAACGAAAATTAGAGCTGTAAAAACCCTAATGTAACCGAATGAAGTGGAAAACCCGCAATATGAAGCAAAAACCTACTGTGTAAGAAGAAAAGCTTAATTGGCACATAAAGTGAAAACAAAACGCTGATAGATAGAAGATCTTCTCACCAATGATTGGACAACAAGATGAACTGACTGGACATCCTCACCAAATGTTCTCACTTTTCCTCGAATTTCAGAAACCTATACATTTAATGATGCCGCATCAATTACAAGAATCTAAAAGCTTCAACCTAACTAAATGTACAAGCCATTATTGGTCTCACCTCGTCTCTCGTTGCAGCAGTATTATCCACACAATCATCAATTTTAGTATCCACGCGATCAATTCGTGAAGCTAAATGGCGCTTTGTGGCCTGGCAACATAAAGGAACAAAATAATTTTTAAAGACACTAAAACATAGAAGAAAAGGTAAAGTATCTAATGGAGAACATAAATATTACACCAGGCAAGCAAGCAATGGCCATAGTCTTAACAGACATCTCTCCAGTATGCTTAGGAGTCGTTCCGTACAGAGATTAATAACGCAAGGATTAGTAAAGCATGGATAGTAGTGCAAGGATTAGTAATGCAGGGTTTATTTTTTACCAAATGTTTGGTTCATTGTTTTCCACCACATCTTGTGTTTTGGGTTAATTAGAAAGCTTATTTCCAATTATACCCTTGAATTATTATGGGATTTTCTATTACATATAATTGGGTCAAGGTAGATAATTGCTAGACAATATTATTTTTCTTATGGCCTTCTAACTGAAGAACAATTTTGTTCACATGTTTGCTATTTTCTCTCTTGAATGACTTAAGGGTATATAATTGTCATCTTAATAAATTGAACACGCACAAAACATCAATTGTCAATTTAAAAAGTACACCATCTACTAAATATTACCAAAAATAGTACTAAATGATGTCATACATAATATGGACTATTTCTCGTAATACTCCTTACCAAACGACCCCTTACTAACTACCCTCATCACCAGGGGATAGACAACACAAGTACATTGGACCTATTGCATAATTACGAAAGTGAGCAAATCTTGGGCATCTTTTATGTGATAGCCTCATGCAGAATGACCTGAACCATGCAGTTCATTTTTCTTTCTTTTTTCTTTTTTCTTTTTTTTCACGAGTCACGGTAGATAACTCTGGATCATGAGCCAGCTGCAGAAATTCTACAATGGTAGTTCCATATGTCAATGAGCACACATACACAATAGGTGTCTAGATATTAGAAGTAAAATCATGCCAATAATCACCAATTCGAGAGCACTACACCTTTTTATGAAAACCAACATAATAAGGAGTAATTGTAGGAATGCTACCCAAGGGTTAATCCTAGTGGTCAATGAATGGGTTTTGAACCATGAAGTTTGAAGTTCAAATCTCAGGTGACACAAAACACTATGTCTTCTTCCCATTTATCCAAAGCATTGATAAACAGAGTTATTGGCACATGTGCTGACGAGAGGCACCAGGTAACCCACGGAATTGGTTGAGGTACACACTGAGTGCCACTAACTGGCCCACACACCACAATTATCAAAAGAAAAAGAGTCTATAGTATGAATGTCAAATTCCTAGGATGATGAGTATTCTGTTGTGAAAAGGCAGTTTCACAAGTGTCATTTTAGGACCCGCAGTTGGGAGGTAACCATCCTAGCTTGATGACTATTTTCATCAACAAGAGATATGTAACACACAAACAGAGAAGTGCAACCTCAATTGTGAAGTTCGAGATGAGTGGACACAGAGCTGCCACAAAGAACGGTCTGAATTCACCACTGCCAATACAAACTAAGGTAATAACCCTTGGAAACTTCCAATGGCATTAGACTTGCACCAAGCACACAATATCCACTTCACAACTATGGCACATGGCAATTACACAATGTAACTATTGTCCAACTCACTCTGAGTTTCACATGTTTGAATATACTAGTTTCTGGGTACGCACTTTGCACGTGTCCTTTATATCAATGAAAACAACTTAAAAAATTACATAAATGTTATTAAATAATGTGTTTGAATTATAGAATACTAAAAAATGGGTAAATTCCCATAAAATGGTGAACATTGAACTCATCTAGCTAAGCTCAATAAGAAGAAATTCTACCTAACAGAAGTACATAGATGCCTTACTGTGATTTCTGAGGACTTCTATGGGATTATATTAAGAAAATTGTTGTTACTTTTTGTGACCTTACACTGAAAACAAAGTAATAACAATAATTCATCACGATTCTTCGAAAAATTGTCAAATAACACAATAAAATTTTGAATCTTTAGGTCTATTAGAATAAGAAATGAATGAAGTTGGCTCTATAGCTCCTAAAAAATTGATAAGCGACAATGTGAAGTTAAAAATGACCAACCTGAAAACAAACAAGTAACATAAAAATACATTTTTCATGATTCTTCAAATATTTGTCAACTAACACAAAAGTACAAATAATAATATGAAAATAATTTTACTTCACGATCTAAATATATTATAATCCTAAGCATCGGGAACTATGAAGTATTAACACTGTAACCCTTATAATAGATCAAGTGGTTATGAGATTTTATTAGAAAGATTCTAACATAGTCTATCCTTTTTCATAATGATAAAAAGAAAAGGTTAAAAATTAGTACAGTGTCATAATTAATTTGGACTACATCTCTATTCAACCTTTGTAATTATATCTGGTCTTTAAGCCCCTTGTATAAGCTTGTGTAGAAATTAATTTTACCATGTTACTTTCAGCTCCCAAGGTTTTAGCTACCCACATATTTCCTCTTCCCTCTTTGTCCGTGTATTCTCTAGTGTTAAGAAGCTTACAAGTTACAACTCCCTTAACACAGCTACTTGAATTGAACTGGCATTATAGATGAATCCATTCAGATTAACTACCGGTAAATTCACTGTCATGTATTTACAACACCTAAAATGTAGAATAACATGTGCATTAAATGAAGTACTTTTGACCCCACCGAGCTAAATTTCGCTTCAAATAAATGTATATGATGATAAAAGAACAAACTTATAGTAATATTACATAGTCCAAGTAAGAAAATGGTTTGTGTAAAGTAAAATCTTAGTCGTTTTGAAAACCCTAAATACAGACATTCTACATAATATAAGGAAAGAATAAATAACCAAAATTTTACTCCTTCAACCTAAATTATGTGATTTAATTTCATTTTTAGTTTGTCCCAAAAGAATGATATTTTTCAATATTTAGAAATAATTAAACATTAAGCATTCTATTTTACCTTAATAGATGATTTTAAGTCACAAATATTCTTTCTTAAATTTTGTGCACAATCAAAGTGCAATCACAAAAAATGGGACAGAGGGAGCATTTGATTTCAAAATCATAAATATTATAAAAACAATTAAATTTACAAGTGTACAATGTGAAATCTACCTTTATGAATAAAAAAGTCCAAAATTTTGTGTAGGGACTTTGTCCTTTTAGAATAGTATAGATAAAAACAGTAAATCAGGAAATAAGAACTTACAGAAATAGATGTGTATACACTCTCAAGCTGTTTGGACACACTACCACATGCATCAGATAAGCTCCGCCTGGTCGCAAACATAAATTCAGGAAGCTTCCAACCCTACAAGCATGCAAGTCAATTCTAAGGTGCAGTCGTTGACAAAAAACTCAGTTAGAAAACATCCAAGCCTGTGGCATCCGAACTAGCAGGCAAATAATTTTAAATATTAACCTCCACCTCGTTTACCAATATAAATGTAAATAGATTGCACCGAAGGATGTGGTATAGTGGTCATGAAGTGGGTTAAGGACTGTGAGGTCTCAGGTTCAAATCCCAATAGAGACAAACCACTAGGTGATTTCTTCTCATTAAATGATGATCTTGGTAGACAAGGGTTACTTAGTACCTATTGCTGGTGGGAAATGGCAGGTCTCGTGGAATTAATTGAGGTACGCGAAAGCTTGCTCGGACACCATGGTTATAAAGACAATTTTTTTTGCAACTGGTAGCATTGTATTCCTCAGCATCAAGGGCTATGCTGGCCACCTCCAAAAGTGTTAGTTACATAGAAAAACCAACAAAAAAACAGGACTACTTACAAAGCTCATATGAAATCCGCTAGTTGAATTTCTTCTTCCATGTTCATTTCTTTACACCAAAAACCTAAAGTGGTAATTACTTTCCACTTAATCTTCTCTATAGTGCATTCTTTCCCTACAAAAATTCTCTGATTTCTCTCCTTCCAAATGCTCCACCAGATACAAGCAGGTACAGTTCTCCACCACCTCCTCTGGCTTTTACTACCTCCCCTTCAGACCCAGCAACTTAGTAGGTCTGCTGTATGTTCTGGCATAATCCAAGTTAGACTCATTACATTGGTAAATAGAGCCAATACTTGTGTTGTTACTTTGCAGTGGAGAAACAGATGATTGTTGGTTTCTAGGGCCTCCTTACGAAGATAACATCTTGAGGCAATAATTTTTCCCCTCTTTTGAGGTTTATCATGTGTCAGGCAAGCTCTCCTAGTTACCAACCACGTGAAACACTTCACCTTAGTAGGGGCTACACTCTTCCATATAGCACTCCATGGCCCTGATTTCTTCCCCGCAATTGTGGCTAGATCCCTTTTATACATTGTGTTCACAAAGAATTGACCATTAGATGATGCCTCCATAACAATTTATCTGTTACTAGATTTGTGCTAGGAAAATCTCCAATCAAAGCTAGCATATCCGTTACCCACTCTATTTCCCAAACATTAAGAAATCTCCTAAAGAGCGAATTCCATCCTTGTAGGGACCAAACCTCTTGTATTTTGCAGTCAGGATTCAGGCAAATGTTAAATAACCCAGGGGATAAATTTTCCAAGGACCCTTTACCAGTCCAGTCTTCCTTCCAGAACAGAGCCTTATTTCCTCTACCAACCTTTATCCTTACATTGTCTCTGAAAGTCAGGCATAGGTTTCTTATAGTCCTCCATACTCCCACTCCATATGTTTCCTTCACTTCCTCTGAACACCATTGATCTTCCTGACCATACTTGCGTTGAATAAGTTCCTTCCATAGAGCTTGATCTTCCAAATCGTATCTCCACAACCATTTGGTGAGTAAGCTGTTGTTGTGTACCTTTAGGTTTCTTACTCCCAAACCCCCATATCTATTGCACTGTTGAATCGTCATCCATTTAACTAAGTTGTAGCTCTTTTCAATCTTGTTACCTTGCCAAAGCAAGTTTCTCCTCAATGAGTCTATAGCTTTTACTACCTTGCCAAGAATCAAAAAAAGTGACATCACATATGTTAGCAAAGAGTCTAAAACAGAATTAATCAAAGTGACTCTTCCCCCCAAGGATAGATATTGAGATTCCCAAAGTGCCAGTCTCTCTAATTTTTCTAGTACATCATCCCAGATGCTAACTGCTTTATGCTTAGCACCCAATGGCATACCTAGATAAACGGTAGGCAACCTCTCTATCTTGCACTTCAATATATTAGCCAAAGCTTGAATCTGTTGGACCTCTTTAATTGGAAATATGCTACTTTTCCTCCAATTCATCTTAAGTCCAGATGCCTCAAAAATTACCAGAATAATTCTGATGTGACGGAGTTGTTCCTGCTCTGCTTCACAAAAAATTATTGTGTCATCCGCATACGGTAAATGAGTCATATCCATCACCTCATTAATCCTGTTTTTGATTCTGAAACCCCTAATCTAGTTGTTTAGAGAAGCTCTCCTCATCAAACTGTCCAACCCTTCCATGGCAATGATAAACAGGAAAGGGGAAAAATTAATATATATATATATATATATATATATATATATAGAGAGAGAGAGAGAGAGAGAGAGGGGGCTGCACATTTGACTAAAATTATATACCTAACACGGGCTATGGCAATTGCCTTTTGATTCAACAGTTTGTTTGAAGGGCATAGTTAAGGAACAATAAACTCTTAGGAGCAAGGAAACAATTTGTACTCAATCACTCAATTCCTTAAGATAAGGACGGTATGGTCGATCGTCAAATGGAGGGTAGTTACATGAATTAGAAGACATAATTTGTGCATCCAACATTATCATGACATACAGTTCCATCTTAGCAGAAAGAAATAAAATATGTTACCTTCCACCAAATATAGCCATACCCCATCACCACAACAACAATGATTATAGTATATCTGCTAGAACCTGAATACAATTTTAAAAAACCAAGTTAAATGCATAAAATACAATCACAAATATCATTGGTCACTGCAAGAAGTAATGCTATAAATGAAGCAGAATAGAAGAGTATTACAGGTAAGGAGATTTTAATTTGCAAGGCACGTGGTACACTGACAATGAGACCACGATTTGTCTTGGCAAATTAAGAAAATGACAATAGATGTCCTAAGACACTCCTGTCATAAAGGTCCTGTTGTTTCCATCAGAAGACAGAAGAACCTTTAATTGCTTCCATATACAACTAACGATATGTAGTAACAAAAACCTGATCCACTTGATGTCACAATTGTAACAGATCTATTTGAAGCCAAGAGTTGCAGCTCCTGCCGTAAGCTATTAACCTGTAAAGAAAATCACTCTTTAAAAAAAGTTTTTGTTTCTAGAGCAGCAGGTATGCTGATATTTGAAATCAATTACACCACTCATTTCTGTTAAGGAACAAGCATCGACACTTGCAGAAAAGGAGTGATAATGTAAAGCAACTATGCAAAGCACAAATAATTATTTGTAACACTCATCGGTGTTCTTTTTCTTTTGAGGTGCACAAGCATTATATTTAGAGAAGGGAATCAACAAAAATTTGTTTTAGTGAACGTAAGGTATGTGATCTCCAACACCCAATAATGTTAAATTCTATAAACTGCCAACCCCAAAGTCCCAAACCCCCAATACCTGCATATTCAAGCTTGACTTCGAGTAGCATATAAAGTCAAGCTCCAAGGACAATCAAGCTTCACATCGATCTTGTGAGTTGAGCATGACTCGTGTCAACAAACTGAACGAGCTTAAAAATGAGTTCAAACTTGAAAATCAATCCATGGGGGGCATATTTTCAGGTCTACTGGGAAATTCTAAGACTTTATAGCTTAAGCAAATTTTAGAACTGAATACAGTACAACAAAATGTTTTCCAAGTGTTGCAGAAAATTGGATAATGACCCTCAAATATATCTTTTTTTATTGAGGTAAACTTTCATTACATGACGATCAAAAACTTGCCCGTATACAAGGAGAATACCAAAAATTAGAAAACCTAATGGAAGTATTTTATTTTTCTAGGAATGACACAATGTTCTTTACAAACAAGGATCTCACAGATGCACCAAAAGGAAACAATGGATAAGAGGTTATTCCTCAAGTGTACAAAATCCCTCTCTACTCTATTAGAAGCTCTATTATTCGCCTCTTTGTAAGGTCCACATGACTGCGTCTTCATCGCGGTGACTCGGTCATCTTAAAGTTCAGCTAAACAATGTTTATTTCACAGTGGTGGGCATCAACTACTCAATTCCAAACCATAAACAAGATGCTATCCGACAATGCAAAAGGAGGTGATTTACGTCGTCCCCTGACTCTTTACACATGACGCACCAATTGACACAAGTAATCTTTCTTTTCCTCAAGTTTTTCGCCATCGAAATTACCCCTCTTGTAGTTAGCCAAGTGAAAGAAATGTTTCTCAGTACCCTAGGGATCCACACTGTGATATGTGGAAAAAATGACTCTTCCCTAATCAGAAGCTTCACATAACAGGACTTAACTGAAAAACTAAGTTATGTGGACTCTTCACTTTCAATGTCACACCCACGTCGGATTCTCCAAAAAATACATTACTTTTGGAGAATCTGACACACACCCACTACTGACAATTTTCGAAGAATCCGAGCAACATAACCGAAAAGATGTTGTTTTCCCATAGGCATCTCCATACATCTTGCTTATCCTGTCAAGTTGTTTGTTTTTGGAGCAACTTGACCAAATACTCTCAACCTCTCAAATTTGGAAGTTATTCCTATAACTTGAAAAACAATGCACTCCCCCCCCCCCCCCCCCCNAGCTGTTGGAGTAGCATCTCCTTTTGACATGAAATATTGTCCATGTTCGGAAAGGTTAATCTCAAGATGTTTCCGCGTCATTTATGTCCCTGAAAACTCACTCTAATTCCCAACACCAAATCACATCAATTATACAGCCTAAAAGAACTTATTTAATAGCATATATTTATATTTTTCATACTTCAATCAAAAAAAGGTAAGATAAGGGTGGCCATGGAAGTTGATATGGAAAACTAAAATCCCCTACAAGGTGTCTTGTTTTACTTGGCTACTTGCTAAGCAGGCAGTTTTGACCCAGGGATATCTCATGAAAAGAAATATTCAATAGAGTCCTAGGTGCCTTCTATGTGGTGAGAAGAAGTAGAGATTGTCAACCATCTCTTCCTTTACTATAGAATAACCAACATTTTGTGGAATGTTTTATCAATCAAAAGGACATGAAATGGGTTATGCATAGGAAAATTACGCAGACCCTGAAGTTATGGAGCAGTTATACAAGCATTTCCGAAAATAAAGAAAGATGGAAAATCATTCCGACTTGCAACTGGTGGTCCATGTGGAAAGAAAGAAATCTCAGATGCTTCCAGAACAAGAGCAATTCCATCCAGAAGATTAAGATGAACTGCTTAGTTTTGTTCCTTTTTTGGTGTAAACAGGAGTAGTACATGGTAGATCTAGAATCAATCAAAGATGTTTTAGGTTCCTTGTAAATTTTGCTATAGGATTAAAGATCTTCCTGGTGCTCTCCAGAACTGTAATTAGGAATCTGTAACTTATTGTGGCAGGTTCTGGTTTTTGTTTTGGAATAGAATACAAGTTGTTACTGTCTCAAAAAAAAGGTAAGATGAATAATTCATGAACATAAACATGTCTTACGCAAGCTCAATTTCTGAATGTGGGATCAAACATGATCTTAAGTTCATGTGATGCAAGTAAATGTCTAGGCCAACGTCAAGCTTACTGAGCCTAGAGATCCTTATTCACAAAACAACTCAAGTTAGCCAAACTCCTCTTTAATAAAATACTCCTTCAGGTTATCAGCCCACATAGGTGATGAATCGAGAGAAAGATGATGTATGTATGTAAGCATTCAAAATATATATAAAATAAAAATGAGCCGAGACAATAAATTTTAAGAGCAATGTTTGAAGTAAAGAATTTTTTCATCAACTTCCTTCACAACATGATAGCCCTAAAGATGAAAAGATTTCAAAATCTCATAATATACAATCAATTCATTCAACATGTTGTTTTGCATAGGACAATTCTTTACGTCGAAATCAAGTACTACATCTTAACCTAGTTCATCCTGAAATCTTGGTTCAACTCTTCGCTATGGGGTAAAAGATGCCTCTGATTAGCTCAATAAATTATCCACCTCCCCCATTTCTCCTTAACCCTTACACTCTTGTCCAGGAGAAAAGCAAAACTAGAACAGGGGGCATTGACCAAGTAAGCCATATGCCTCAACAAATGAGGCATGGACCTTTTTAACTTTGAAAACTGAAAACCATCTAGTAGAAAATCCCTGCAAAGAAACTACTATTGCTGACAGATATAAGTTAACAATTTAATCAAATAACTGCATTAGGAGAAGGCATGAAGTGGTATTTTTGTTATAAGAGAGTTGTTATAAGAGAGACATCGGAATTGAGAAAATTTTAGCTCAAAATACTAAATAAAATAGCTCTTGGTTCAAAATAATAGTTTCCACGATAATTATCATTATCTTCAATAACCATAATACCCTAGGAAAACAACAATAACAACATCATTCTCAGTGAAATCCCACAAGTGGGGTCTGGGGAAGGCAGAATGTACGCAAACCTAACTACTACCTCGTGGAGGTAGAGAGGCTGTTTTTGAAAGACCCTTGGCTCAGATGTAGCAATTCCAAATATAAAGAAGAAAATATAGTGAGTCACAAGGCAACGGTGCAAAGTCTACAAGAAGGAAGCAACAACTACAACAAAATAGTGCAATAATTAAAACACAATACACAAAATACTAGAATAAAGTCTTGAAAACAATAATGAATATTGATGGATATCAACCACCCTAAGCAAAACAACACTACGCTACCTACTAAGCTACTACACAAATCCTCCAAACTTTCCAATCTAAGGTCCTTGGTAAGGAAAAAAAATCAAGAAAAAGATGGCCCAAGACTTGAACATATCATGTCTTCTCATCCGGAAAGCAATGATAAAAATATCTTGGTTAAGATTAAATTGGGAAGACAACTTCTTTCCTCATAGCCTACATCTGTATTGACAAAATAACCTCCACAATCACCTAGCTAGATTGCAGGCTTCTATTGTCAAAGGTTACTTGCCACATTTTATTTGGCAGTTTAACGAGATACTCCACATGGTGATTCATTCCTTCTCATTACACCATTCATTGGGTCTTTCCCAATGTGTACAACCTACTTTCCATCCTTCAGTTAGTTATCAAAATTTACTCCCAGATCTCATCCAAAGTTTAGTTCCACATAATAACCAGCAAAAGAAAATGCTAAAGTTTTCTATGCTGATCAAAGACGTCCTATTCTCCTCTCTCAAACTCTCATATGTGTCATACACCTACTAAGAAAATATTGTGTATGGCACACCTCAGATACGAAAATCAATCTTCTATAATCCATGCCTTCTTCCTAATCCATCAAGAAACTTCCCTACTGAATTTCCAATTGTCAGAGATGACATGTAAACATTAAGCTTTACAAGAAATTTTAATCTTCTAACTACAGCATAATCATAAAATGAACAAACTAAGAATAAATACAAATTCCAAAGATGAGTAAAACCATATGCACCAAACATGAACAAGCAAGAGAAATTGCAAAACCTGCTGCAGCAATGAATCATTGCGTGGCTTTGGAGTTGAACTGGTTGATTTATCTTGTCGAATTTGCCTCAAGGCAATCTACAATCAGAAGACACAATGTATTAGATTTAGCTCATTTTGAATTGACATGGTAGAGAAACTGAAAGGCAACACAACCAAAACTCTCAAAACACTAAACTGTGAATGACAACCAGACCTTAAATGCGCCGGAGAAAAAATCGGAGACATCTGGCAATCGTCCTTCCTTAGCAAGTACTGACCCAACAATGCCTGCACAAATTATGAGATTCGTTATTCAACACAACCAATACCGTTGTTATTACTTTATTAACTTTATTTCATAAAGTGTCAATTTTAGTTCCTAAAATGAATATTATGCAGAACAAAATAAAGTTGCAACTCTTAAAATTCCTTCAGTAGTTCTTTCTCTCAATGTGAACTTCAAAAGTTGTATAAAAATCACTATCATCTCCTCCAGCTATTCTCCTTGTCTTATTTTCACATCATACCTTGTTTTCCAAAACCTTATAGTAGAAAATCTTTGCTTAGGCATGAAAGACACAGAAAAAGTAATAAAGGGTTATTGCTCCCTGGCTAGGAAAAGGCTATATATATTATGACGTATTTGTTATATTAACATCTCAAATACGACAAAGCAACTCTACTCAAAAAAGGCTGTAGATGTTCAATTTAAAGCTGAGATTCCTGGGTCACAAACTTTTCGAAAAATTGATGAACTTCTGTTTGCAAATAGGTATTCACGTTTGGTAGTTGGTAAAAGCTATGGTATTAGTAATACAGGATTAGTTATGAGGAAACTATGTACATTATTTTAAGTCGGAACATGTATTAGTTATTCATCAATAACACATTTATTAGTTATGCGAGTTCCTAAATTGCAAAACAAACAATGTATTAGGTTAACAAAAGAACATATTTATCCAGAGGGTCCTAATGATCGACCCCTTAGGATTTTGTAAAGCAGTAAACTGAAGTTGTGATAGCAAGATAATACATGTTATTCAGCAGCAAGAGTGTAAAGTATCAACTGAACTGGAGAAAGAGAGAGTACGAACCAGCACCAACGAGGATAGTGAGCTTGCCGAGAGGTAGAGCCATGGAATTTCTCAGAATCGATCATGAACCATTGATTTCTATATTACAATTGACAACTTGTAGAACAAGGCAGAGTCCTTGATCGAGAGATCAACCCTACTTTTGTGAAGCTTAATTTTAGGGGAAAAATATTGTCTAACTTAATTTAATTCATAAATATGAAGAGATTTTTGGATTTACGAAAAGGGCCTGGGTGTTGGTTTTGGTACCAGTTATTATGCTGTGAAGGGGCTCATCAGTCTACAAATTTTTGGGCCTGGCATCGGGCCGGTCACGGCACGCACAAATAACCACTTTTATAGTTATAGTTGGGCCGCTATTGTGGAAAAATTATTAGAATATTACTTTTACATAATATTTTTTTGAATTTTTTATCATTCATTAAAAGAATTTGCCTTACACAAAATAGTTTTTTCATCGTGTTCCTAGAAAATAATTGTAATTTTAAGTATTTTTCTATTATTTAATATTATGACTATCAAATCTTTATTTATTTGAAATAGGTAAGAACTCCTAATATAGTTTTGATTTATATAAGAACGCTATTTAAATTTTTAAGATATATTTGTAAGTGGTAAGGATTCCTGATATTTAGTACTTTAAAATTGACTAAAATTTATTTTATTTTATTTGAACTGAGTTAAAAGTTGAAACATTTATGATTTTGGATTGAATTACAATCGGTGATAGATATATTTTACCATAAGAAGATTTTATTTTTGTAAAATATATTAACATGTTATTAATTATGGGAGACCGATGATGAACTTTGTTGTTTGTTCAAACGAGGAATGTATTAAGTTTGTAAATTTTTACTTGATTTTAATCTTAAATACATATTCTTCCTGTTTTTAATTATTTGTCTACTTTTTAATTGGCACATTTAATAAGAAAATAATTATTAATATAGTGAGTTTATCATTTTACCCTTATTAATTATGAAGTGGATGGATCAAAATTTAAGATTTTAAAAAAGTTCTATCTTTTTCAAAAGAAATAATTTAGGATATAGTAATAAATAAAAAATTATTATTTCTTGATTTGTCAAAATGAACAAATAATTAGAATTGAAGAACTATACATGTTTAAAAAGAATTATTATTTTAAATATCATAGCCTCCTAGGAGTGTGTGACATATTGTTATCAGACTTGTAAAAAAAAGTGATAGTTAGGTTTCAAGATAAATGGGCGGTGACGTAAGTCTTAAGTATTGGGTCTATGTGATAATTATGTGATTAATGATTAATGATTATAGAGTTGTCCTCAAGTTTATAAACTGATAGTTGGTCCATTGAATTAAATGAAGGGTAAAAGGGTAAATTGACTAAAACCTAAATTAACCAATTTTGGTAGGAATTAAAATTGGGGGGAAGCCACCAACAAGCTGTACCAAAAGGGAAAATAAAATATTTTTCACCCACCTCTCGTCGTATTCTTCTTCTTCCTCTTCTTCTTCTCCTTCTTTTTCGTTCTTGCTTGCTTGCTTGTTTCTCTTCCCGTTCTCTTTATCTTTTTCTTCTTCTTTTCGTACATTATTGGTCTTGGCTGCTAGTCCTTCAGCTTTCTTCTTTTCTTCTTCTTGAATCAGATTTAACTAATTTAATCAGTGGACCAGATTTCGTTTTGTATCAATTGAAATTACTTCATAAATGATTAGAGTCACGCATCATTGTTTTGATATGTAAAATTAATAGTTCTATGAAATCATTCATCACCATCTGAGTACCTGCAATTTTTTCAATAATTTGCATTCGCGTTTTCAATAGATTGCCATATGTTGCAACAATTGACTATTGGACAAAATTATAGGTATACGTAGCATCAGAAAGGTTATTTCAATAGCACCAGAATAGACATGTGTTGCAACATATAACTTATAGAAGCTGCAACATATAAGCTAGACATGTAGCAACATATGACTTACATGTAGCAACTGACATGATATTTATATAACACCCTTGTAAATTATTGTTTCAAGTGTTATAGCATATTTTTATTGCTTAATTATGGTTCAGAGTACTAAAATTTTGTCCAACTTGACATTTTTTCATTCCTAAATTGCTCAATTTATCAATTAAGTCATTCTTGAACTGACATATGTGGCAACATATGCACGTTCGGTTGGAAAAATTGCAACAGAATTGTCATTTGTGGCAACATATGGATATCATAAAATGATCTTTTGGGTGTTAATTCAATTAAATTGTCACCTAATTCAACATGTAACACTAATATATAGTCCTACAACATGTCTAAGTACAAAATTATGGTCTAATACAACAACCTTCATCAATTCAATCAATTATTTTAACAAAGACTATCATACCACTAGGTCATCATACAATGACCAAGTAACTACATATGATAGTTATATAACACCATTGTAAATCGTTGTTTCAAGTTTTATAACATATTTTTATTGCATAATTATGGTCCAAAGTACTAAAATTTGGTCAAATTCGACATTCTCCCATTCAAAATTGCTCAATTTATCGATTAAGTTATCATTGAAATGACATATGTAACAACATTATGCACGTTCTGTTGGAAAAATTGCAACAGAAATGTCATATGTGGCAACATATGTATATCATAAAATGATCTTTGAGGGGTTAACTCAATTAAATTGTCACCTAATTCAACATGTAACACTAATATATAGTCCTACAACATGTCTAAGTACAAATTATAGTCTAATATAACAACTTTCTTTAATTCTATCAATTATTTTTACAAAGATTATCATATATACTAGTTCATCATACAGTGACCAAGTAACTTCATATTGTAGTTATATAACACCCATGTAAATCGTTATTTCAAGTGTTATAACATATTTTTATTGCTTAATTATCGTCCAAAGTACTAAAATCTGGTCCAATTTGATATTTTTCCATTCCTAAATAGCTCAATTCATCGATCAAGTCAAACTTGAAGTGACATATGTGACAACATATGCACGTTCTGTTGGAAAAATTGCAACAGACATGTCATATGTGGCAACATATACATCCTAAAATATATATTTTTTAATCAAATATTATTTCAAAAGGAATAACAACCCAACCATCCTACAAACAAATAAGTGATAAAACCACTAAAAAAGTCCTGATTTAATAACAGTAACTATTTCAAAATCCTAATTAAATTTTATCTTAGAAGATATCAAAGATAAACTAGAAATGATGAGGGCAACGACGCTTTATTGTAGAAAAAAATCGCAACATATTTACCATTGATGTTGTAGAAAACATAGCAACAATTTGAACTGTAAAGAAATAATAGAATGATAGAAAGGAAAGAAGAGAAAAGAAAATAAAAATTAGTAAAAATAATTTAAATTTGAAATATGAAACGAAACGACCTTTTATAGATGAGAGGAGAGAAAAAAATGAAGGGATGATTGCCTTAGACATTTTTATTTTACTTTTTTAATTTTTTTTGACAATTCATAGAGTGACATCTGTTGCTACATATATCCTTTCTGTTGGGGTACATGCAGATAATTTCTATAGTTTTTTTTTATAACAAAGGTTATATATGTTGTCACAGACACTACATTGGTAACAAAGAAATGTTGTCACATATCTCCTTTCTATGACATATGTTAACACATATTTTCTTTATGTCACATATCTTACCACATATTATCTTTCTGTGACATATAGTTGCCACATATATCCTTTCTATTGGGGCACATGTAGATAATTTTGTGGTGTTTTTGTATATATTGCACTTTTCCATCATAATTGACATTTGCCATAATAATAATAATAATAATAATAATAATAATAATAATAATGATGATGATGATAATAATAATAATAATAATAATAATAATAATAATAATAATAATAATAATAATAATCGTAATCATTAATATTAATATTATCAGCAAAAATAAACAATTGGTGACATATTTACAACACATATATCTTCTTTCGGTGATATAAGTTGCCACATATATCATTTCTGTTGGGCTACATGCATATAATTCTGTGGTGTTTTTACAACATAGGCTATATATGTTGCCACATACACCACATTTCTTCTTTTCCATCATAATTTACATTTGTTTCAACAAAATTTTTTTATTAATATTATCAGTTAAAATAAACACTTCACCAATTATTTTATAGAACTTATCAACAAAAAAGCTAATTCACAATGTTATACATAACCATCAATCTAATCAATGGTGAATATTGTTGCTTCACATCACAATTGACAACTTCGACTTTTTTCTCTTTCTCTTTCACTTTCTCCTTCTCCATTTCCTTCTCCTTCTCCGTCTTCTTCTTATTCTCCTTGCCTTTTGGTTTTGAGTGTGATACAGAGCAGTAGTCATTGTTTTTTTCTTTCACTAATTATAGATAGTGATTGAGAAATATATTTTTTTTCAACCTCCTACATTTCAAATATATGTTGGACAACTGAACAAGACTATATTTCTTAAATCATATGAACCAAATGGTCAGAAAAAGAACAACAAAAGCAACAAAAAATGGATTTTCACTGAATGTTAACATCACATATACATTTTCTCAAAATTAGGGCTTTTTGGGTTTGTTAATTTTCTTTCTAAGACAATAAATAATAGGTACCATTACACTATTATTCATTTTTCACATCTATAAAACAATTTATTCTTCATTAACCCAAGAAAAAAAGCTTAGTATTGTTCCAAAATTGTAAAATCTCTCAAAAAATGACTTATTCATTTTAAGTCGAACACAATCTTTAGTTCAGAAAGAGGAGAGATTCACGAGCGGAGATGAGGAGAAAGATAAGATAATGGGGGAGAATATTTGTTTTGATAGTCGGATTTTCAGATTTTCTAAGGAGGAAGAAGAAGAGAAGAGAGAACACTGGGAGAAGAAGAAGAGAAAATCCTATTTTCATTTCCTTTTCTTTTTTAAATGGGTTGGATAGAATTATAAAAGTTGAAAAATGAAGTACTTTTTTGTATTTTATAAAAGATTAGAAAGTTTTAAAAATATTAATTTGGTCCCAAATTTACTTAATTACATTTTAAAGAAGATTTGACCAGCCTTGGTCAATCTGTCACCAAAAACCAAACCAAGACTTATTTGACACATTTCATTTAATTCTTTCTACTGGCATTGGTTTGTGGAGACGACGCTTTGGATTGTTTGGTACGAAGGATGTTTGGTTGTTTTAAAAATGTTCAAAAAATATTTTTAAATCAATTCATTTTTCTTACATTTAAGAATTTGATTTTTCTTCTAAAATTAAGGATAACAAATTTTCAGTATTTTACTTCATCGTTTAAGTTTTTTTCTTATTCTATCCATACTCCATACCCGACTTTCTCCATTCAATTTTTTTTAAAAAAGTTTAAATTTCAAATATTTTTTTATTTATACCATCAAACCACCCCCTACCCCCTAGTCAAATCTCAGGGTCAGATTTTGAAACGGTTATCGGGGTCTTGTCCTAGTTTGGGTGTTAGGCTCGGGTCCTAGATTAATTATCAGGGTTGGTTTTTGAATCAGAAATTATTTTCCAAAAAGAAATTGTTTAGTCAAAAGCCAAAAACAGAAGATATTTTCTGAAAAATATTTTTCATTCACCAACTAAACATTAAGTTAAAAATCTACTTTGTTTTCCAATAAAACATTTTCCTTCGTACCAAATTGACCCTTTGAGTTCCTTTATATTTTTGGGATTGTATCTTTTTCTCAGTTAAAATACCTTTAAATATATGAACCATTGACAAAGAGTTCTCTTTTTGGAATTTTGATCATTTCTTATGTTTCTTTTTTAGTTGAAATATATATATAAATCTGAATTTAAAATCGCTGATGTGGCAATGCCTCTAAGAGCTAGAAAATTTTCATTTTTTTAACCATTTTTTAAATTTTAAAATACAAAAAAAAGCCACTTAAATACTGAAGATATTCTCAATTAAAGTCATTCTGTTATAAAATATAAGCTCAAAATAGTACAATATAAATAGAAGAAAGACAAGACATAGAGATAAAGAAGATGACTTTCTTCCTATTCAAGTGTGTCTTTCAAGTGGTGAGTGATATCTTTATTTATAGTGTTGAGATATCACTCCCAAAAGTCATCCAACTAGTAGTACATAGTTATCCTAAATGACCTTATCACCTTGGAAGCACCTATACATGAATCCAATTAATTGTTGGATAAATTTAATGGATAATCCACATAATACAATGAATTTGTAACACATTCAGTTATAATTACTCCAATGGACGTTATTTAAAAGGGATAAATTCAGAGACCTCCCTTCAGATTTTGCTTTATAACACTCACATTCCCTGTGGTTTACAATATTACGTCTATCTCCCTTATTTCCATTTTCTTGTAACCATTCTTTAAACCTATTTAAAATAAATATAAATAGTTATTTGTAACTTGAGTCACGGTTAAACAATAAATAATTTATCAACGTCGCATAAAAATCTAAATAATAATATGGAAACAACAATCTGGTGTCATTTTCACGCCAAAATATTATTCATTTCAAAATTAAATATTTCTTCCCTATTTTTGGTAAGCCAATTAAGAATCCTAAACAATAGTCTTTTTGTTTTTTATTTAAATATTAATAAAAATATATGAATATATAAAGAGAAGTAAATATTTTTAAAAATGAGTAGATGGTGTAATTTTTTTGTTCACTGTTAGTGGATAACAATTAATCTCATAAAAATATAAAAGAATATCCACTACTTTACATGTTTGGTGTGATGGATAAAAAGATATCCCTTAATATCTTGCCTTGCTATAAAGTTTGAGATTACTTATTTCAGGATTGATAATTAGTATTGTGATAAGTTATGTTATCTCAATAATCTTGTGAGAACTTATTAGACAATAGTTAAAATGATAAAAATATGGGAAAATGAACAAATATCCCGTCAACCTATACCCAACATCCCAGGAACACATTTATACTATACTAAGGTCCTATTACCCCTCTGAACTTATTTTATAAGTAATTCTCTACCCCTTTTCGACCTACGTCACATAAGTTTGAAAGAAAAAGTCAACCAGCGTTGGGCCCACAAGATAGTGCCACATAGGTCGAAAAAGGGTAAAAAATTATTAATAAAATAAGTTCAGGGGGGTAATAGCACCTTAGTATAGTATAAGTGTGTCTCTGAGATTTCGGACATTGGTTGAGGGGCACTTGTGCATTATCCGTAAAAATATCCATAAAGACCTTTTTATACATCACTTTTCACATTCTTGACCCTTTTTATACCTCACTTTTTACATTCTTAACCCTTTTTATACACTACTTTTTACATTTTTTACATTTATGAAGAGTATTTCTACAAACAAATAATTTATTTTTTGAAGTTTTACAATGCATATTACTTTTTATTAATATAACAAATCAAACATTTACTATAAGGATTTTCAACATAACTAATTTAATCCTAATTTGAACGATCCCATAGTAAATAGTAATTAATGTACGACATCTTTCCTAGGCTATTCCTTTTATTTTGTATATTTGATGATTGATACTACTATCTAAGAATGGTGTGGTGGAGAAACTCTATTATAAATAGTAGTAGCTCTTATGTCCCAAGGATCTCACAGAAAAAGAAAGAAACTATCTAATCATCTAAAAGCTTGAAAATGTCTTTCTTTGCTTGGTTGAGGAGTGCAACTTGTCTGTTGTATAAGTAACTTAGCAAAGGTAATGACGAACTTGCCTTTGGTGTGCCTTGTTTTAGGCCTGTCGTGTATTGACCATGTTTGAAGGAGAGTAGACCTAATGTTAATCATAAAAATAACGCTCTCCCAATAATATTTCTTGTCCTACATGTGACAAAACTGTTAAAGAATGAATAGTGTATGATTTCAAACTATTTTCTTCATATGCTCTTAGTCTAGAAGCAAGTCGGACTATGATAGGGCCACATTGGTATGAAACTATCTTTGTAGTCAATATGTGTTCCTCCTATTGTGACCATCCTCTTCTCAACCAGGAGATTGATGTGATGACACTTTTCCCTTGTAATCACCCTACTCATGTTAGGTATTTTCTACAAATGTAGCTCACAGATGGTAGAATTGAGTGTCCGATGTGTCACATAAAGATCACCCAAGTGTTTCACATAGAAAATTACGATTAATCACATAATGAGTAGATCGTATTTGGTAGGTATGGAGAATTTAGGTCAGGATGAGAAATTTACGTTAGGAAATTAAGGGAATGAGAATTTAGGACGAACATGAGAATACCAAGCCAAAAATAATAAATTTTGTTAAAGTCATACCTTTATACGTTGTTAATGAGAATGTTAAAGTTTTGAACAATTTGAATTTACCAAGAAAATGAATCTAAGAGTAGAAGAAGAGAATAAAGTAAATGAGGAAAGCATATAACTGAGCAGTTTAACTCTTTAGTCACCTTGCTAACTGACAATAAATTGTACTTGAATTCTTGTATGTGAAACACATTTGAAATAACACTTCTTGGAGATATCTGACACTTCCCTCCATGAGACCCATATGATACTCCACCAATAGGTAAATACACAGGCTTTGGATCTTTGACTTTAACATAGTCTTTGCTTAACATTCCAATTTTTGACACCATACGATTAGATCCCCTGTATCTATAATCCAAACCTCATTGTTTTATGAAACTAACAGAGATTTACCCGCATTACTTCATGAGTTTCATGTGTTTGACTTGCATCTTCAGTTTTATGTCCATGTCCTTGGTTCTGTTTGAGCATTTGAAGAATTTGACTATATTGATCTCTAGTTAAACTATACCCTTGCAGCTGATTAGTACACTCATTTACATCACCAGTTGAATTCTTCATAGACGAATTAGTGTTGCTCCCATAACTGAAAGATGAGCTCCCAGACATACTCTCACATCCATCCTTTCTTGTACTAAAAATATCACTACCAACCATGTATGCTCCATTATTCAACTAATCAGTTTATAACACTGATCTTTGGTGTGCCCTTTGCACTTACAGACTCACACACAATTGCAAATTTCTTCTTAAATTTGTTGAACCCTTATGTAGTAGTGGTTCCTTCATTTCTTGATACATTCCTAGAGCTTCTACCCCAAAATTACCTATAGAACTCAACCCCATAGTAGACCTTCTTGAAGTCAACTTTTGGCACTCATCATTCACAACCATAGCATAGGCCTGGTTCACTGAAGGTACTTGACTCATCAACAAGATCTGACTTTTTGCTTGTCCAAAAGACTCGTTTAATCCCATCAAGAACTGATACAAATTTTGTTGATTTAAGTGATTCACAAAGCCTCTTGCCTTCTCACACTCACATCTAGGAGAAGGCACCAAAGCTTCAAGCTCATCCCATAATGCCTTGTGTTTGGTGAAGTATACTGAAACAAACTCTTTCTTGCTGTAATGTTGCAATTTCTTTGTGCAATTTGAAAGTTCTTGATCCATCTAATTGATCGAACCTCTCTTTTAACATTTCATACACATTGGGCTGATGAAGCAAACACCACTCCTCCTAAGAGACTCTTTGAGACTGAATTTAGAAGCCACGACAACACAACTGCATTGACTCTTTCCCACTGACCTTGCAATTCAACACCTAAACTTTCCTTCTTGCAAGATTCATCTACCGAACCAATCTTGTTTCTCCCTAGCAACGCCAACTTGATTGATCTACTCCACAATGTATAATTTTCTATTCCAGTGAGTTGAAACGAAATCAGACTTACACCACTGATATCAGTAAGACTAATAAACAACGGATGACTATAATCCACCCCTTGACTAGTTGACATGACTGAAACAAAACTCAAATTTCCAGAAGTTCCTGCCGCACTACTACTTTCTTGTGTCATGTTAACTATCCGTCTTCTTCTTCAATATCCTAGCAGAGAACATTAATGAATTTCCAAAACTTCAAAGAAACACACGCAGACAACACCACAGAAGATTACGCAGATGAAATCTCGTAGACGATCATTCAGATATACACTGTGTAAATGAACATTTCTTTAGATTTTGTAGCTCGCTCTGATACTGTCGCGCCCCATTTTTCGCAAAAACGGGTTTTGTGCACGACCTAACAACTCTTTTGGGATTTTGTGTTCAAGGAGTCGCCACCTAACGAATTAAAGCGCGTTAGGGCACCTATCTAACCTAACTAAGTCTAACAAAGGTCAACGAGCCAGAGATCAGGGTAAGGGTTCAAATTACCTCGAGGGGAAGGTGTTAGGCATCCCTCGAGGTCCACAAATGTGGGTCCCGGCCGTATCTCATGCAATCTATGTGGGGGTTACAAGTAGCAATTAGGGTCACTTCATTTATTAATTTATTTAAGCTTGCTAAGTGATAATAAAACAATTAAGCCTATTTTTATTTTTTATTAATTTAATCATGCAAGGCTAGGTGATGGCAATAAATAAACAATCAAGTTTTATTTTTTATTTAAGCATACGAAACTATGTTATAAACAAAATTTGCAAATATTAAGCAATTAATATGTGCGAAAGTAAAGTTTTGAAAATTGAGCAAGTTTTGAATAGGAATTTTTATTTTAAAAAAAATGTTTGTTTCTTTATAGGGGTGATGCCACGATATTGTTGATCGCGCTCCTCACCATAGAAACAATTTTGATTTGAGGTCGGTCTTCAAAAATAATAGTTTATATTTTGAAAATGATTTTAAAAGATATAGTTTGCATATAGGCACATGAATATTTATACATAAATACACATAATTCCTTTAAAAAAAACCATGGGTAGGTGGTACTTCCGGGGACGCGTCGGTTTAATTTAAAAATTGAAACTAGACCTCGTAGTTCCTTTGACTTTCCCACTAACGATAGGTTAGGAGATAGTGCTTATAATTTATTTTTTTTAAAAATAGACAATGTCATAATCAATCCAAAGTTTTAAAGGAGAATTGAATAATGACTTTTAAAAAATCATGTTGCAAAACTTTGTAAGAAGAAAAAAAAAACTAGTAGAACGTTAATGTAGTAAATTTATTAAATGCAAAAATTTTACTATGAAATGTATTCAAAAGCCAAGTAATTTGTTAGATGCATGCAATGATTTTAATTTAATTTTTATTATTATTTTAAGAAAAACAACATATTGCATCATAAGTGCAAAAATCTTCAAAAGGACAAATAAAATTACGAATTAATAAAATTAGCTAATTTAAGAGGGGGCAAAAATATGCACAATAAATTTTATTTGGAGTGGGTATGCTACAAATTTATTTACAAACCTATAAACATGATTTCTAGGTGTTCAAAGCGGAGTAACACATATATGCATGATTTTGTAAATCTAAATGATATGAACGTTTTAATCCTTAAGCATGGTTCCTACGTGATAAGACAAATGAAAAGTTATAACATATTTTTAACATCTAGCAACCTACTAGATTATTAGGATTTGATTTTAACATTCAAAAATTAATGGAATCTAGTTATTTTTAAACTTATTAACAAACAAAGCGTCAAGCATGTTGAAAATTGGTTAGATTACAACACCTACAAACAATAATTCTAGGTGGTTAAAGATTTAAAAAATAGAATAAACCTATAGACATGATTTCTAACTTTTAAAAATACAATGAAAAAGTAGCATGAAAATCCCCTTCCCTTAGACAATCCCCCAAATAAAATTATATATGAGAGCTTTAGAGTTATACAATATTATAAAATTCAAACAAATAAATAAGAAAAAATATAGATTCAAATATATGAATTAAACAAATAAATCTTTCTTCATGGCTAATCTTCAACTTGAACTTCAAGTTTGAAACCTGTCAAAGCAATCAAATAACTACACAAGTAATCACATTTATTTAGTCAAGGTGAGACAATATGCAATTGTTTAACAACTTATACATAAAAAAGGAATAGAACAATGAGCTCACACAAATGTACTGATACAAAAAAAATAATGTAAATGCTAATTCCGAATACTAACCGATTAAGTAGATTAGGAATGGTAGCAATGAAAAACAAGTTGATCCAACCTTTACTCGAACAAAAGCAAAATAGCAAAGTAGTGAAGAAGAACACTTGAATGTTTACCGGAATCTTAATGTATTTTTAGAGTAGCAAGAGGGCAATGAGAGAAGGAAGAGTGATGAGAGAACTTGTGATTGAGAGTGAATGAGTGTGAATGAGTTGATGAAATAATGAAGGGAGGGGGTCTTATTTATATAGCAAAAAGAGGGAAACAAATAAGGAAAAAAATATTTAAAGGAATCAATTAAATATAATGTTTTCCTTAACTAGTAGAGAGTAAAATCAGTACAATTCTTTTACCTTAATTAAATATCACTTTTCTAAAATATAACAATGCAAGAATATATTTCAAGTCAATCAAGGTAAAAATAGTCAATTAAAATGACAACAATATTTTAAGAGATATAAGAAATCTGCAATTACTATTGAAAATTAAAGACTTACCATAATAAATAATAATCACGGTGAAACCAATATATACTTACCATAACACATTCCAAAGTCAGGAATTTCAATTAATTTAAACTAGTATTACCATACGCAGTCAAACGCTGAATTTCAAAAGCATGCAATACCCAAATTACATTTAGCAGACTTACTGTGAGGCGGAAACTGATTATCATACAATATTGTTTTCAACACGGCTAAAATACACATGCTTCGCGAATTTTCAAAAAAAAAAAATCAACAAGAACAGTCCATAAGATCAAGCAAATCACAATATATTTTCATGATCATAGCAAAATCTATCTAAAACATGCATAACATTAGGCAAATTAAATATATATAATGGAAAACTAAAACATAAACTAACCTAGATGGATCTGTAAAGATCCGTCTTGAACGAGCCAAAGCTTTAAACTCCCGGTACAAGTGAGGATGGCGTCAAGCTGCTGGTGCTACTGCCTCGCCGGAAAAGAAGAGAGAGAGGCGCTGCCAGCGGCTGCTGGCTGGTGGTTCCGCGTTTGCTGCTGCTATTCGAAGAAAAAGAGAAGAAGAGGAGAAGAGGGAGGTGGAGAGAGGGACAGGCGGAGTTGCTGGCTGCTGCTCTCGCCGGCAAAAAAAATGGAGAGGACGCAGGGGAAGGGGAGAAGAAGAGGGGGCAGGAGAGGAAGAGCAGAACGAGAGGGAGGCGCTGGGGCTGCTGTCCGTCGGAGAATGGCGAGAAGAGAGGGGAGGGTCGCCGGAAAAGAAAAGGGAAGAGACAAATGGAAGGCGGCGCTGATAGAGAGAGGAGGGAGAAGAGAGGGAGGGAGGAGAGGGGGATGGCTGGAGAGGAAGAGGAGGAAGACGAGAGGGAGAAGGGGAGAAAGGGAGAGAGAAGAGGGAGGGGAGGCGGCTGGAGAGGAAGAGGAGGGAGAAGAATGGGTTAGAATTTTAGGTTTTGGGGTCTTTTGGTGTTGAGAGAATAGGAGATTTAATCACAATCGTTGATCTAATTTGAAATGAAGGGCTAGGATTCGATTAAATAGATGGATGAGATTAAGAGATGAGATGTATTGAAATCAGATTGGATTGAATATGGAATGGCTACAATTGCAATTAAAATGGCTAGAATTGAAATGAAAGAGGGGCTATGATTGAAATAAAATTTAATTAGAGTAGCTAGAATTGAAAGAAATTATAATAGAATAGGCTAGAATTTAAATAATTTTAAGGAAAGTGTAGGAATTACTATTTAATTAAAATACTACATATATTAAAATATTTTTATATAATTGAAAATCATTTAAATTTTAAAACATTTGAAATTCATTAAAATATAATAATATTTACAATAATTTTATAAAGTAAACGATACTAAAAATATATAATTTTGAGAAAAATCGACTAAAACTTCAAAACTTTAAGTAAATTTTAAAATACGTATTTAATCGAATATAATCCTAAAAATGGTTAAAGGTCGATCAAAATTGGGTGTCCACAGCTGCCATGAAGAATTTGAATTTACCAAGAAAATGAATCAAAGAGTAGATGAAGAGAATAAGAGTAGTAGAAGAAGAATGAAATACTTTGAAATTGTTGTGTTGTATTTAGAATAAGAATGATCCATATATATACATATCAACTAAAAAGCTATTCTTAACTAACTTTCTAACTACTTTCTTGACTATGACATTTAACTAACTTGTTGACATTGAATAGTAACTAACTACTTTTTTCAACTATCTCAATAGTTTCAAATTGACTACTTTAGATAAAAAATGAATTATATTATTGATAACAATTTTTAAGTCCAAATCAACTTTTAGAGAAAAAAAAGGTAATATGTTTTTCGAATTTTAGGCCCAAATTGACTACTTTAGAAAGGAACTAGAGCAAATTATAGAAATCAAATATTTTAAAGGCAAAATTACAATCTATCCGTTAAAAGTTTATGATTACAAAAATTTCTCAAAAATTTTAAAAACCAATATAATAATATAAGCGATGATACATTAAAAAGAGGGTCGGATACATTATTAATTAAATGTTACATATTTTTTTATCGCTCTTTTAATGGAAAATAAAAATGGAAAATAAAAAATGAATCTCTAAAATCACACCAATCAATTTCGCTCTTAATGTCAATTATAGAAGCGTGATTTCATAATAACAAATCAAATTCGAATTCAAAAATTCAAATTGTTACCATGGATAGGTGTTGTACGAATTTCGACCAGCAAGAAGTCGTTATCATGAATAGGTGTTTTAGGTAGTTGCGAGAGAACAAATGAGTTGATAAAGTAGAGACTTCCCATGTGGAAAGTATCCTGAGAATTGTCTCAATAACCTTGAAGAAAACGTTGAACAAGTCGTCCCTTGCTCACACCATTAAAATTTATTAAATTAGGAAAGTATCTCTGAATAAGGCTACTCTTAAAGGTATTCGTGTATTGAATGTCGTTGGGATTTCCAGTGCATTCCAATCATGTTACTATTGTAAATTCCTTTATAGTGAAGCGCAAAATGTTCCCATTTGCATGCCGAATATGAAGATTATTACAATTATCATGCTCAATCTCAAGAAACAACAAATATTTGAGTGTTTGAACCTAATAGTTGTAAGTATGAATGTCGGGATATGATTCGAAAATAGAATTTGTAAGCAACTCAAGAGCCTTGACATTTATGTACTTTTTCAAATCTTCTACGAAATCATTGTTGTAAGCTGCAACAAATTTCAAATAGTGGGTTGGAATTTGTTTGATAATGTACCTCATAAACTGTAATAATTCAAAAAAATAGTTAAAATATTATGCAAAAATAACAACCTATTAGTAGATGATACCATATTTTATACATTGTTAAGCAAGATATATTAATGACCAACATTTGATATATGATACTCTAATAGAATGCATTTTGACAAAATATTGAATCATGAATTTATTAACTATTTGTAAATGATGTATATTATATGTAACAAATACAAAATTTACTATAAAACTTCAAATACCAAATACACATACGAACCCATAAACAAAACTTGAATGGTAAATTAATAACTGAGATTTACTGAAAGATGCATAATATAATACTTGAAACAAAATTAAGTATAACTTGACTGTTTACAAAAGATTTACTGTAAGCAATTATGCATTTGGTAATACAAAATTTTATAAAAGATTTACTGTAAGCAACTATGCATTTGGAGTATCTATTAGTGAGCTCCTAAAAGTATAAAACAATGGGTCATAAGAGTATTTTGATAAAAAAGTTGAACTAAACGTACAAATAGTAATGAGGTTCCTTGGTATGAATCCTTAATAAAGGTATTATGCATTTTCTATTAATTCTTGAGTCAGAATATGACTAACATTTTTTATATGTGTCGCGCGCCATTTTTTCGTTAAAAACGGGTTTTGTGCACGACCTAACAACTCTTTTGAGATTTTGAATTTTTGAGAGTTGCCACCTAACGAATTAAGGCGCGTTAGAGCACCTATAAAACCTAAATAAGTTTAACTAAGGTCAACAAAACAGAGATCAGGGTAAGGGTTCAAATTATCTCAAGGGGAAGGTGTTAGGCATCCCTCGAGGTCCACAAATGTAGGTCTCGAATGTGTTTCATGCAATCTATGTGGGGGTTACAAGTAGAAAATAAGGTCACTTCATTATATATTTAATTTTAACATGCTCGCTTGGTGATAATCAATATTACACAATTAAGACTATTTTAATTAATTAATTAAACAAGCAAAGGCTAGGTGATGACGAATATTGAATAATTGAGTATGATTTTATTAATTAATTATTTAAGCATGCAAAAAGGGTAATAAAAAAAAATAAACACAACAAATACTAATCAATTAAAATAAAGATAAGCGAGAAACAGAAAAATAGACAAATAGATAAGCCAATAATTTTATTATTTTTATTTTAAACTATCCCAAATAAATTACTGAACAATTAATATTACTTCAACTATTTATTATTTGAGCATGCAATCCATGTGATTAACAAATATTTACCAAATATTAAGCAATTGATAAAGAGATAAACAAGAAGACAGAATATGCATAAAAAGATATAAAAAAAAATTCGATTTAATTTATTATGCTACACCAAACAAGAATAAGATGTGCGAAAATAAAGTTTTAAAAAATTGAGCAAGTTTTGAATAGAATTTTTTTTAAAAAAGTGTTTGTTTCTTTATAGGGATGATGCCACAATATTGTTAATCGCGCTCCTCCACCATAGAAATAATTTTTGATTTGAGGTCGGTCTTAGAAAAATTAATAATAGTTTATATTTTTTGTAAACGATTTAAAAGATTTAGTTTACATATAAGCACATAAATGTTTACATATAAATACACATAATACCTCTTTAAAAATCATGGTAAGTGGTACTCCCGGGGACGCGTCGGCTTGATTTAAAATTTGGAATTAGACCTCGTAATTCCTTTGACTTTTTCACTAACGATAGGTTAGGATATAGTGCTTTAATTTTTTTTTTTTAAAAATAAACGTCATAATCAATCCAAAGTTTGAAAGGAGGATTGAACAATGACTAAAAAAAATCATATTGTAAAACTTTATAATAAGAAAAACTAGTAGAGCATTAATGTAGTTAATATATTAAATGCGAAGATTTTACTATGAAATATACTTATTTAAAAGTCAAGCAATTTGTTAAATGCAACAAATGATTTTTATTTTATTTCAAATGCGATTATTGATTAGCAACACAATATTAGTTGATTTATGTATTTAAAAAGTGGCAGAAAAATGTGCACAACAAATTTATTTTTTATTATTGATATGTTGAAATTTAAAAGCCTATTAACATGATTTCTAGGTGATTAACATGTCGAAAAAAATTATTAAAAGACAAAAAAATTATAAAAATCTAACCGATTAACCTACTAAGATTATTAGGATTTGATTTTAACATGCAAATGTTATTAGAATCTAATTATTTAAAACTCATTAACAAATTTAAAGTTACTAGACAAAACATTAAGCATGTTGAAAATTGGTTAGATTACCATACTTATAAACAAGAATTCTAGGTGGTTGAAAAATTTAAAATCGCATAATACCTATAGGCATGATTTCTAATTTTGAATATTACAAAAAAACAAATAAACAAGTAGCATGTAATCCCCTCCCCTTAGGTGATCCCCCAATATTTTATATATACTAAAGTTAGAGAGTTTACAAATTGTTACAAAACAAATAAGGAACAAATGAACAACAAAATAAACAATAGCTCCATCAACAATTATCTTCTAAGCGACTCTTCAATATCTTGAATCCTAAGTTTTAAAAAAAACCTTCTAGAAGGAATAATGTTACGCATATAATGTAAAAAAAATAACATCAAGTATTAATCGATTACTTTCATATATATAAACAACACATTAACATGGACAAAGAATAATCATTATCGCACATAGAGGGAAAGAATAGTGAAACTAACTCGGATGTTTCCTTGTTTCATTTCAACCATACAATATAATAGTGCGAACCGAAATTTAAACTAATGAAGAAGGCTAACCGATTATGCAGAAAGTTTTATGAGCAATGAAGTATCTAGCGAGATTTTCAATCCACAACCGCAACACAACAATACCCCAAAGAATGATGCAAAGTTTTACTAAAGTTCTTACTTCTTTTCAAGAATAGAGATTAATATTTTGTATTTCAAATGAAAGCAATGAGAGGATGAAAGAGTGGTAAAAGTGAGTGAATGAGTGTGTGAGTGAAAAATAATGAAGCGAGGGAGTCTTATTTATATAGCAAAAAAGGGGAACACATAAGGTAAATAAATACTTTTAAGGAATCAATCAATATACTATTTCCTTATTTAAAAGAGGTCAAATCAGAAATCTTTTTTAAAAAATCATTACCAGATATAAATTAGTAAGAAATCTGTCAAGTTTTAATGAAAGAGAATGAATCAACTAATATAACATTTTCCTTATTTCAAAGGAGAGCCAAATCAACAATAAAAAATAAAAAATTATTATCAAATATAAACAACTAAGAATGAGATTAGGAAGAGTAATATATTTTCCTTAAATAAGAACCAAAATTAGAATTATTTCAAATTATTTTACCCAATATATGAGCAACTAAATATGACAAGGAAATAATTAAAATAATCATAAATAAGCAAGTAAGAATTAATCAAGCCAAATATTAAAAGAAGGAGAATCAATTAATATTGTTTTCTTAAATAAGAGAGCATGCAATCAGTAAACAAATATTTTCCAAACGGATAAATTTTTTTTCCAAAATCAACAAGTAAGAAAAAATAAATAAGGATAGTCACTATTAAGAAAATTATGAATATATTGTGAGGGCAATCAATAATATACTTACCCAAATTACAGAGAATAATGCATCGATGACATGGGTATGCACTTAAATAAAACACATAAATCGACAAATATAAAAGAAGAGGGATTATTAATTGCCTCAAATAAGCAATATTTGACTAATTTTCCATAAATAAACAAGTAATAACTCTTCTAAATCAAATGAGATAGCAAGAGCTAGTTAGCATACATAATAAGCCATCAATCCACCACTATAGTGAAGCAAATAACAATCTGCCTAAAATTAATAATAAGAAATAATCCACTATACTAGAATTAAGCATTATAATTCATTCAAAACAAAACAATATGCCCAAAAAGTCGGTAGACCATACTAAAGCTTATACGAAGCAATAGTGCAATAGTGAGGGAGAGATGATTAACGGAGTAGAACACAAATATCCAATTTAACAAAGTAATCAAAACGATAGCAGAAATATTTTAGAGGTAGGACATGGTTATTTCTCAATAGCATAACGACTTGGTGATTTTTCACATCAAATAAACAAGCATAAAACTTCTAAAAAAAATAAGGCAGAATAGCCTGGTGGAACCTCGTACTTGTATCGGATTGTATTATGGATACTCATACTTAGCCTTTTGTCATCTGGACCCCTGAACCTATCCAAAATCAATATTTTAAACACTTTTTTTGATGTGGCATCCTATGTGGAATTAACCCACATGGAGCGTGTGATTCAGTCGAAGGAAGAGCGTGAGACGCCTTAAAAAGGCACTAACGGTCATATTTTGACCTTTAAAGGATATTTCTTCTTCTTTAATTCACTCAACACCATTGTTAATGCCTTTTTGAGCTTTTTTCTTTCTTTTTTCTCAATCTTGTCTTTGTAAAAAATTTCTCTTTTATTTTTGGCGTCTTTCATTTTTTCCTTCAATCTACTCGTCTCTTTTTTTTGTTTGATTCTATTGTATTTTTGTTGGTCTTCACGATGACAGTTCGATGTTGCTACTATGGAATATATGCTGAACTAAAGACATCAAGAACACCAACTAATCCTGGAAGAATGTTTTGGGGCTGTCAAAACTATTCATCCGGTAATGGGTGTGGATTTTTCCGATGGGCTGATGCTAATGAACAATACAACATCAACAATTCATCAACGAGTTCAAGGCAAGCAAGACAAGGAAGACAAGGAACACATAGAAGACAACGAAGGCAAGGAAGACAAGGATCAAAAACTAGTATTGATATCACTTTTATTGTGATTGTTGTTATTTGGTTTGTAGCTGTTATATTTAAGATATATTGATTTGTACTATGTGTTATTTGATAATGAAATTGATTGCATTTATGTCAGAAATCTGAATAACTTCATTCAAGCACAAATTCGTACAAGAAAAACAAAGTATTCCCAATAGCAACTTAACACAAATTCATATACAAAACAGTTGGGATCAAGTCATTAATCAAAATAAAGTTAGTTGGGATCATGTCATTTAGCTAAATAAAGTGAAATCTAATGTGTGCCTTGAGTGCCTTGAGTGCCTTAAGTGCTTGGTGTGTCTTTGAGTGCTTGGTGTGCCTTGAGTTCTTCTGTAACTTTCCTCTCGTAGCTGCCTTTGATTAATTGCAGCTCTTCCCTTCCACCTTAGTCCTTTGGGTTTGTAACCAAGATCAATATTAGTAGGAGTTGAACTTATCAATGTAGCACTATGTAATACCCTATCGGTATTTCCAGACTGAGAGAATAACAGAAGTAGTTAACCCAGAGATGAACTAATATCAATTAAAGCAATTTAATGTGTTTAAATGATAAAATAAATACCCTCTCAGTTACACTGCCACCTGATCCAAATAAGAGACCATAACCAGTTGTCTTCGCTTGTTTTTGTCTTGGTTTCTTATAGGCAAGAGATGTACCTCCTCTCAAAGCTGTGTTAGTCTTTCTTTTTTGGCCAGTTGCACTAGAAGTTGATTGTTGAGTGAAACTTGGAAGTGCCCTTGGACTTGCACTTGGACATGCACATGGAACTTTCCTTGGACCTTCACTTGGAACTGCCTTAGGACCTGCACTTGGATCTGCACATGGAACTTCCCTTGGAACTGCCCTAGGACCTGCACTTGGATCTGCACATGAAACTTCCCTTGGACCTGCACTTGGACCTGCCCTTGGAACTGCCCTTAGACTTGCACTTGGACCTGCATATGTAACTTCCCTTGGACCTGCACATGGAGTTCCAGTAGCAACATTTGAAAGTTTCAACACTTGCATCACTTGTTCCAGCAACAACTTTTTTGTACAAGCATAGAGGCATTAAAGCACAACTTACCAAAGTATAACATGAGTAAAATTCAATAACAAAGAAACATAAAAACTCAACTTACCAGAGTTGGACATCCTTTCTTATTATGTCCAGAAGTCTTACACACAGAACATTTCATTTTTCTTCCCTTCCTTGTAGCCTTTCCAAACTTCTTCTTAACTGGCTCATCACTATCTTTTCTCCTATTTTTTCCTGGTCTTCCTGGCATGGATGTTATTTCAGGTGGTTCAATGGCTGGTCTATTACTTTTTGGCCACATCTTCATGTTTGTCATAGGTTGAATAAATCTGTTATATGCTTTTAAGTATGTTTTCTTCTTATACCAGTGGTCGACAAATGACTCAAGAACCCAATCCTTAAAATGAATTGTTGTAAGTGCATGACTACAAGGAATTCCCTTTAATTGCCGTGATCTACAACTACACACCTTCTTTTTTAGGTCAGCAACATGCTTATATGGTGGATCATGAATCTCAAAGCCAAGATCACCATTAAACCTTACCTCACTGCAATTTCAGCTTTTTTTCTAAGAATATCCATAGCCATAGGTCTTACATCAGTAATCCATTTTTTCTAAAAATTCTCTCATTTGATTCATTCTTTCCATAACTTTGACTCTTATTTCCTCTAGCATAGTGATTATTGATTTGAACCTAGCACCTACAATCCAACTGTTGAAAGTCTTACACATGTTGTTCTCAACCACGTCATATTTTCTATGTTCTTTAAAATATGCCCTATACCATGCTTCCTTGTTATACTTTAATGGTGCTTCTATAATGCCTTCTCCTAACTCACTTAAATCATCAAGTTTGAACAGTAAAAGTACTACAAATGGCGCCCTAGCAACCTGCCAGAATTTTCTTCTCCTTTCTTCACCCCTCCAGTCTTTCTTCCAGTTTGCCCATATATGCCTAGCACACCATCTGATTTCAGCATTTGGCAATACATCAATAAGTGCAAGATGAAGACTCTATCAAAAAAGAACATTTGAATACAACAATGTTAAATATCAAATACTCCAAAAATGAAAGAACAAATTTAACAAACAATATAGTAATACCTTCTGCATATCAGACATCACTGTTAGTCCTTCACCTTCTTTAAGCTCCAAATCATGTCTGATGCACTTGAGAAATCAAGACCATGTCTCCTTGGTTTCTTTATCAACTACTGCCCATGCTATAGGGTACATCTGATTATTTCCATCTTTGGAAATGTAAGTTAACAGTTCACCTTTACATACACCATTAAGAAATGCACCATCTAAACCAATAATCCTTCTACACCCCTCTTTCCATCCACTTTTTAAGGAACCAAGACAAATATAAATGCTCATAAATACCTCTTTTCCTGGAATTGTGTTCTTGGATGTCCTAATAGATACTGTAGTTTCAGGATTTGTGGTCTTTAATTGCTCAGCATAATCATACAACCTAGAAAACTCCTCTCTAAAATCTCCCATATGTTCATTCATAACTCTCAGTTTTGCCTTTCTACAACTTGTTTTACTAACATACAAACCATACTCCTTTTGTATCAAAGATTGAATATGATGTAGTTTGATGGTAGGCTCACTCATAATCCTCTCTTTGTAATGTTTACTAATCCAAATGGGGTTACACAGTTTGTTTTTCTTGTTCTTTTAAAACACTTGTGAACTGGAAAATATGTTTTAACACTGAAGTTTCCATTGTTACCATCAATACTTCCAAGAATATGCCAAGGACAACCTTTTCTCTTACAATGTGCCCTTACCCTTTCCTTCTCATTAGGTTTCAACTTAATATTAACACCCTTCTGAATAGAGTAAGTTTGCAGTGCCTCCTGAACTCAATGTTGTTCAAAAGTACCATATACAGTTGAAAACAAACCTTTTTAGCAGTTGGATCAAAGTAGACCTTTTCACTTTCCTTCCTAGGTGCTGGATCTACCACTTCATCATCCCCAACAGGTTCCCCTTCATCTTCACTAATGTCACTACCAAGATTCGAGTTATCAAAATAAGGGTCATCACCACCCAAATTTCCTTCAAATCTACCCCTTCTCTCCTTATAAATGTCTTCAAAACCAGCATCTATACCTACAGGACCAGATGGTATCTCATCTAGATTTACTCTATCAGCTTTCTCTTTAACTTGTTCTTGAATGTTAGACTGCCTAGCTTGAAGAAACTCCTCATCCAAATCACTCAAATCATCAATATTTTCATCAACATCATAGAGTGAATCAGAATCAGAATGTTCTTCAACTCTAGGAGCAGGATCTTGTTCTTCAACTAAAGAGGGCTGCTCTTCAATTAAAGGGGACTGATTTTGTTTTAAAAATCCCTATTTTCTTTTTCACCAAATGGTTGAGATGAAGACACATCAGCCCTATCTATTTGTGTGGAGGATGACAAGTCAGCCCTATTTTTATGTGGGGAGTAGGACACATCATCACTATCTTTTTGTGGAGATGAGGACACATCAGCATTAGTGCTAGGCAATTCAAGTATCTCCTCAACAACTAAAGGTATACTAATGGGATGTACAACATATACATCAACAAAATCAGCAGCCTTCAAACCATTTAGAAATTTTAGAACATCATGATCAGTATTTAACATGTAAAAAATACCCTTTTTGTTGACTCTACATCCAAATGTCATAACATTTTCAACACCCAAATCCAATGTTATTTTATGAAACAACATAAAATGCAACTCATCTACATCTATATTAATCTTTTCAACACTAGTTATTCCATTGGCATACCTTAGAGTAGAATCCGATACAAAACAGCCCCCATAATGAAATTGAAGTGTCACTATAGTTAAAATCATTTCTTCGGATGCCTGTAAAGTCAAATGAAAAACAACTACAGTTAAAATTTAGGCACAAAATTACCAGGACAAAAACAACTACTTTTAAAGGAAAAAAACAAGAATAAACTTAACATGAAAAACAACTACAGTTAAAGGGGTAAACATACCACGACTGTAACACAAAAAGCCCTAAATTTTTCAAGAAAATACCAGTAATAGTTAGACGGTAAAGCTATTAACATATCATAACTGTAATTGTTGTTCAATGGACCGCTAACACTATCAATACCCAAGACAATTGACCAAAAATAGAATATTAATTTTAGTCGAAATTGGGATTTTACGGAAAAACCCTAGAATCTACTCGAATTCACGGAACATGCCATTGAAGTCAGTCGAAGTCATTAATCAACTAAGAAACTGTGCACTAACATTACACCCAAACCAAAGTAAAATCCCAAAAAAAAATTGAATGACAATCGATCCTCTAATCAAACAGATACGTACAAGATAGTGAAAAAAATCGAAAACTAGCACAAGTGCAAGAACTTACAATGATAGTCGGAGTGGAACTGAGCTTCAACTGAGAAAATCTATGGAAAATCACAAACGAATCTTAGTGGAGAAATCGTAGAGAGTAGAAGAGGAGAAGAGAGAGTAGGAGACGAGGAAAATTCGCAAAAGTTTTCAAAATTTCACTGAGGTTTGGACTATTCTTAGTTGGCTGATTTACCACATGGATTTCAAACGTGGATTATTATTTTTTATTTTTGGCCAACATGTACGTGGTTTGTGCAACACGCGCGATGCCACATCAAAAGAAGTGTTTAAAATGTTGATTTTGGATAGGTTCAGGGGTCCAGATGATAAAAAGCTAAGTATGAGTATCAATAATACAATCCGATACAAGTACGAGGGTCCACCAGGCTATTCTGCCAAAAAATAATAATTCAAGAATAGATCGATAATTAAGTGAAATGACAAACCTGGATGGATCTGTACGGATCCGCCTGCTTGCTATCTTATTTTCTCGCTGGAGCAAGGTTGAACGGAGCTGGTTCTTGATCTGCTACTGGCCGCTTTCTTTGCTGTCCGGAGCAGCTGTTTGTTGCTGGTGGATGCTGTTGTTTCGCTGGAGCCTGCTTCTTGGTGGTTCTGCAAAGAGAGGAAAAAGAAAAAGGAAAAGAGGAGGGAGGGGAGATCGGAGAGGGAAGGGGCGGCGCCGCCTGGTCTTCACCGGCTGCTGCTCTCCGGTGGAGCCTGGCTGCTGTCACGCTGGCTGTAGCAGCAAGAAAAAAGAGAGGGAGAGAGAGAGGGTGAAAAATAAGAAAGGGAGGGTGAGAGAGAGAAAGGGAGGAGGAGCGGAGGCGGCCAACAGCTATAGACCTCGCCGGAGCTGCCACTGGTCGCCGGTCTTCGCCAGCCGGGGGAGAGAAAAGGAGAAGAGAGGGGGAGAGGGGAAGAGTGGAGAGAGAGAGAGAGGGAAAGAGAGCATAGGCGGATGGAGAGAGGAGAGGATGAGGGAGAAAATAATTTGGTCTTTTAGGTATAAAATTGGAGGTTTTGGGAGATTCAATCTTGATCTTAGGATTAATATTAGATGAGTGGCTAGGATTCGATCTAGAATATAATGAATTAAATGGATTGATGAGATTAAAATATGAAGTTTGAAACTCAAATTGAGTTAGATATGGAATGACCAAAATTGAAATAAAATTGGCTAGAATTGAAATGAAAGAGTGACTATAATTGAAATAAGATTTGAATTGGATAAGCTAGAATTGAAATGAATTAGAATAAAATAGGTTACAATTTAAATAATTTTGAGGAAAATTAAGGAATTGTCATCCAATTAAAATACTACATACATTAAAATATTTTTATATAACTAAAGATCACTTAAATTTTATAATATTTGAATGAAGTAATTATTTCAAAATTTATTAATAATTTTAAAATATTTCAATAGCACTTACAATAATTTTATAAGGCATATATAAATTTTTATGCAATATCGACTAAAATTCTAAACTTAATAAAAATTTTAAAATAGTATTTAATAGGATAACATTCCTAAAAAAGATCAAAGGTCGGTCAAAATTGGGTGTCAACAGTTGCCCCTTGGTTGCTTGGGAATGAAGAATGAATTGTCAGGCAACCAACGTTGACTTAGCAGCCGATTTTGTCCGACCGACGAGGGATGTCGGTGGGATCAATTGAAGCGATATAGGGTTGAAAAAGGATACGACCGAGACTTTGGTATTAAGCCACCTACATATCTCTGGTTATACGAGAATCAGGTCGTGTGTAGTTCTAAATTTAGAGACGAACTAAGTTACCAAAGATAATGACACGAGTTTGAATGGACGCGCTAGAAGATTGAGTTAAAGGATTTGAAGCGTAAGATTGTATGAAGATGAAACTCCTTTTAGACCGTCCCTTACTGTAACCTCTAAATATAACGATTAGTTCATAAATAAATATAGAGAAGTAAAAACTTAATATGACAAAGTTAAAGACATGAGATCAGAAATCATATCTGTTTGAGAGGACGATGTTTAGTCCATGCAATCCAGAAAAACAGTGCTTAACCTCCATTCGACCATGCTTAGTCGCGAGTAACAATTAACTTCCATAGATCCACTCTTGGCCTTGGGTAACTTCTTGACTGGTGGAGTTTAACCAATCTACTTCCAAAGAACCACCCTTAGTCTTGGGTAACTTCTTGAATGGTAGAGTTTAACCAAACAACTTCCAGAGAATAGCACTTAGTCTCGGGCACTTCTTGAATGGTAGAGTTTGACCAATCAACTTCCAAAGATCCTTGTTTATCCTTGGGTAACTTCTTGAATGTCGAAGCTTGATAATTCAACTTCCAAAGAACCATGCTTAGCCTCGGGTACTTCTTGAATGGCGGAGCTTGATCATTCAACTTCTAAAGAACCATTCTTAGCCTCTGACACTTCTGGAATGGTAGAGCTTGACCATCAACTTCCAAAGATCCATGGTTAGCCTTGGGCACTTCTTGAAAAGGTAGAGCGCAATTTTTCAGAGGATAGTGATAGTCTGGAGAGACTTATACCTGTTATTCCTGCACTTAAAGAAAAATTATAAGTTTTGAAATGGAAAGATTGATTTGTGTCTTGATTCATCTCTTGCTTCTTGTCACAGTAGTAATTTTATAGCCCTTGAACTTGAACTCCATTTGGATGTCTTTGGATCCAACTTTTGATGAAATTTTTGAGGATCTCTCAAAAATTTCTGCCCCACTTTATGACTCAAAGTGCTCCTATACTTCTTTGCAAATTATGATGGAATTTTTGAGGTCACCTAAAAAAATTCTGCCGTTGTTCAGGTCTTCCCAACCTCGTATTTGTAGAAAATATTTCTCCCCATGAAATTTTTTGAGATCCTCTCACAAAGTTCTGCCTCAGTTCATGCTTGAAAATGAGGAATATGAAAATTTTATTATGATAAGACCGAACCCTAAAAGGGCGCCTACGTATCCCTTTTAAAAAGGGAATCAGGTCACACGTAGTTCCAATATATAAGGGAGATTATAAAAGAAATATCATCTCGCTCCAAGTACATATCATCCTTGCAAAATTGATAGAGCTTCGAGTAAATCCGCTGCTTGAAATCTTAAGATGAAGAAACAACATGAAACCATCTTCATTAATGTCAATGAATTGTGAGTCATGCCTACGGATCTTTCATATCTATCACTTTGGTATCAATTAATATTTGAATTTGATCTTTCAAAGCTCGACATTCATATATGGTATGCCCTTTCATTCCCGAATGATAGACACATATTTTAGTATGATCAAGCCATTTTGCGTGTGTACTCATCACAATTTCAGGAATAGGAGTAATATAGCCATCAACTCTAAGTCTCTCATACAATTGGCATAATGGCTCAGCCAAAGGGGTATAATGCTTTGGTGGATTTTTCTCACGCTTAGCTTGGGATTTTACAAATTGAGAGGGTCGTCGATGTGTTGGCGACCTTTTAAAGATATGTGCCCTTTGAAATATAGGTGGAGGATTTTGAAGATATGGAGGTACTCGGTAGCGGAGTGGACGCGGACGTGTTTGGCAAATCAGAGGATATTTTGACTCATGTGCTGTCATAATAACATTCACTTCTTTCTTATCTTTATTTTCACTGATCCTATCTGATTGAGAAGTCTTACTGTTAGCTTGTAACGCCTTCAAATCTGTTATTGTCCCATCTTTTAGACCTTCTTCGATCTTCACACCCAGCTTGATAATTTCGGCCAAATTACGATCCTCTATGAGCATCATCCTCTCATAATATTGTGGCTCTTGGTCGCGCATGAAAAGTTCTTTCATATGTAATTCATCCATCGGGGGTCGGACCCTAGCAGCTGCCTCCACTTTATAGCATATTCTCGAAATGATTCTGTAGGTTTCCTCTTTAAATTTTAAATATAAAACCAATCAGGTGCAGTCTCAATATTAAATTAAAACCTTTTCATAAAATCGATGGCCATATCTGTCCACTTCAACCATTTTTTGAATCTTGATTAATATACCATGACAAAGCCTCTCCGATAAGTCTCATAACGAACGATTTCATGTGAATTTGTTCATTTTTGTCAACTCCCACAAGCTTTTCACAATACATCTTTAGATGTGCCTTCGGATCTCCAATTCTGTTGAACATTTCAAACTTAGTTGGTTTGTATCCTTTAGGTAATTCGACATCAGGATGTATGCACAAGTCCTCAAAACTCAATCCTTCTATCTCCTATTGTCCTTAACATGTTGTATTCGAACGTTCAACTTCTCAAACTTTTCTATCATAGCTTGTATCAATTTATCATTTTGAGAAAGCTCTGATTTGTAATAGTGATGGATGGAAGAATCGACATAAATAGGATTCAATTTGTGTGCTTCTAAAGTAGGAATATAAGAAGCATTGGTAATGGAAGTTTGAGGTATATCACGTGCATGTAAAGTGGTATGAGAATATGAGGCATTCGGTGGAGCTAAATGGATTTTGTTGGATGTATCATGTTGGTATGGTGGTGGATGGGTATGATGTGGATGTTGGTTGTTTTGAAAAGGCAAGTTCATTGAGGTAGTTTGAGGGTATGATATAGGATGAGATAACGGAGGAAGATCTGTGAGCATGGCTTGAGGTCTAACAATGGTGTTGACCTCAGAAAGTAACACATTTGAATTGCGAGCATGAGATAATTGTTCTTGCATTTCTAAAATCTTTTGTTCCAACTTTGATATCACCTCATTGTTTTTAGGTGTATACCCTTCCTTTATATTCTCTAAACCCTTTTTTTGCGCAGTAGTACCAATCACATCACTAATACCGTTGTTATTCTCCTTAAAACTTTATCTTAGTGATTAAATCAATGAAACGAAATAGAAGCTTCTTCAGATCAAGAGTGAGAAGCACGAATCAACCTTAGGGAAGGGAAAACATGTATAAAAAAAGAGAAAAAAAAACAAAGAGAAGAAGTTAGAAACATAATCTATAACACAAGGACAAACACAATGGTTTATGAACAACCTAAATTGCAAGGAACCTCGTTGAGCCACAGAGGTAGGCCTAAGACGACATGTAAGCAATACACAATAATTAATTCAAGCCTATTATGCCAATTTGGAGTTAAGTTATAGTAAAATTCTAAACTCTATTTTGACATGATTTGGCTTGATATAACTATATGATCACATTGACACATAATTATGCAATTTATCTAAAGGGTGTTGGGGCCCTTTAGACGATAGGGTGACTACTAATTATGTGGATTGACACCAAGGGTAAAACCAATAGGGTTTATGCAGCATGTATGACTTAACTAAAATTTCTAAGAGTTGGCCTCACACTTACTTGAAAAGGATTCTATACGAGAGGCTCGTGGTTTCGCGGTAGTAAAACTATCCATTACGTCCACGCATATGCCGACTCTCTATAATGGGTATTTGAAGAGAAGATGAGTAGTTGTAAGAGGTGCAAAGGCACAACATCACGAGAACAAAATTAAAAAAAAAGAAGAGTGTCCCGATTGGGGAAAGTATGAACGGAATGTCAGTTATCAAAGCAGTAACATCTAACATTTAGATTGGAAAACGGTAACACATAGACATTTTTATAAAAGTGATAAATAAATAAATACATGCGTAAGTAATGGAAAGTAAAAATATAAACATATAAAAAATCATGTAAACAAGGAAAGAGGATAAAACACGCAAAGAAACAAATAAGGGGAAAAAAAGGTGAAACATGGTAATAAACAAATAAGGAAGAGAGAAAGGGTGGAACATGCAAAAAAGATAATAAATAAGGCAACAAAATAATAATTAAACATGGTAATCATCTAACAAATAATGAAATAACCAAAATAAAGCAAACCCCACATAGATAAGCATGAAACACGTAATGGTAAGAACCTAATATTCTCCAGTAGAGTCTTCATTCTGTCGCACTCCATTTTTTCGTCAAAAACGGGTTTTGTGCACGACCTAACAACTCTTTTGAGATTTTGAATTTTTGAGAGTCGCCACCAAACGAATTAAGGCGCGTTAGAGCACCTATATAACCTAACTAAGTTTAACTAAGATCAACAAACCAGAGGTCAAGGTAAGGGTTCAAATTATCTCGAGGGAAAGGTGTTAGGCATCCCTCGAGGTCCACAAATGTAGGTCTCGACGTGTTTCATGCAATCTATGTAGGGGTTACAAGTAGAAAATAAGGTCACTTCATTATTTATTTAATTTTAACATGATCGCTTGGTGATTATCAATATTACACAATTAAGACTATTTTAATTAATTAATTAAACATGCAAAGGCTAGGTGATGACGAATATTGAATAATTGAGTATAATTTTATTAATTAATTATTTAAGCATGCAAAAAGGGTAATAAAAAAATAAACACAACAAATATTAATCAATTAAAATAAAGATAAGCGAGAAACAGAAAAATAGACAAAGAGATAAGCCAATAATTTTATTGTTTTTATTTTAAACTATCCCAAATAAATTACTGAACAATTAATATTACTTCAATTATTAATTATTTGAGCATGCAATCCA
The DNA here is from genome assembly GCF_001406875.1 of Solanum pennellii. Classification (NCBI taxonomy): domain Eukaryota; kingdom Viridiplantae; phylum Streptophyta; class Magnoliopsida; order Solanales; family Solanaceae; genus Solanum; species Solanum pennellii. The sequence continues at coordinate 13,433,040 of NC_028641.1, read as the reverse complement.
TGTGATTAACAAATATTGACCAAATATTAAGCAATTAATAAAGAGATAAACAAGAAGACAGAATATGCACAAAAAGATATAAAATATAATTCGATTTAATTTATTATGCTACACCAAACAAGAATAAGATATGCGAAAATAAAGTTTTGAAAAATTGAGCAAGTTTTGAATTGATTTTTTTTTTAAAAAGTGCTTGTTTCTTTATAGGGATGATGCCACAATATTGTTCATTACGCTCCTCCACCACAGAAACAATTTTTGATTTGAGGTCGGTCTTAGAAAAATTAATAATAGTTTATATTTTTTGTAAATGATTTAAAAGATGTGGTTTACATATAAGCACATAAATGTTTACATATAAATACACATAATACCTCTTTAAAAATCATGGTAGGTGGTACTCCCGGGGACGCGTCAGCTTGATTTAAAATTTGGAATTAGACCTCGTAATTCCTTTGACTTTTTCAATAACGATAGGTTAGGATATAGTGCTTTAATTTATTTATTTTTTTAAAAAATAAACGTCATAATCAATCCAAAGTTTGAAAGGAGGACTGAACAATGACTAAAAAAAATCATATTGTAAAACTTTATAAAAAGAAAAACTAGTAGAGCATTAATGTAGTCAATATATTAAATGCGAAGATTTTACTATGAAATATATTTATTTAAAAGTCAAGCAATTTGTTAAATGCAACAAATGATTTTTATTTTATTTCAAAGAGCGATTATTGATTAGCAACACAATATTAGTTGATTTATTTATTTAAAAAGTGGCAGAAAAATGTGCACAACAAATTTATTTTTTATTATTGATATGTTGAAATTTAAAAGCCTATTAACATGATTTCTAGGTGATTAACATGCCGAAAAAAAATTATTAAAAGACAAAAAAATTATAAAAATCTAACCGATTAACCTACTAAGATTATTAGGATTTGATTTTAACATGCAAATGTTATTAGAATCTAATTATTTAAAACTCATTAACAAATTTAAAGTTACTAGACAAAACATTAAGCATGTTGAAAATTGGTTAGATTACCATACTTATAAACAAGAATTCTAGGTGGTTGAAAAATTTAAAATTGCATAACACCTATAGGCATGATTTCTAATTTTGAAAATTACAAAAAAAAATTAAATAAACAAGTAGCATGTCATCTCCTCCCCTTAGGTGATCCCCCAAATATTTTATATATACTAAAGTTAGAGAGTTTACAAATTGTTACAAAACAAATAAGGAACAAATGAACAACAAAATAAACAATAGCTCCATCAGCAATTATCTTATAGGCGACTCTTCAATATCTTGAATTCTAAGTTTAAAAAAAAAAAAACCTGCTAGAAGGAATAATATTACACATATAATGAAAAAAAAAACATAGCATCAAGTACTGACCGATTACTTTAATATATATAAACAACACATCAACATGGACAAAGAATAATCCATTATCGCACATAGAGGGAAATAATAGTGAAACTAACTCTGATGCTTCCTTGATATTTCATTTCAACCATACAATATAATAGTGCAAACCGAAATTTAAACTAATGAAGAAGGCTAACCGATTATGCAGATAGTTTTATGAGCAATGAAGTATCTAGCGAGGTATTCAATCCACAACCGCAACATAGCAATACCCCGAAGAATGATGGAAAGTTTTACTTAAGTTCTTACTTCTTGTCAAGAATAGAGAGTAATATTTTGTATTTCAAGAGAAAACAATGAGAGGATGACAGAGTGGTAAAAGTGGATGAGTGTGTGAGTGAAAAATAATGAAGGGAAGAGGTCCTATTTATATAGCCAAAAAAGGGGAACACATAAGATAAATAAATATTTTTAAGGAATCAATCAATATACTATTTTCTTATTTAAAAGAGAGCCAAATCAGAAATTTTTTTAAAAAAATCATTACCAGATATAAATTAGTAAGAAATCTGTCAAGTTTTAATTAAAGAAAAATGAATCAACTAATATAACATTTTCCTTATTTCAAAGGAGAGCCAAATTAACAATAAAAAAATAAAAATTTCTTACCAAATATAAACAAGTAAGAATGAGATTAGGAAGAGTAAATATATTTTTCTTAAATAAGAACCAAAATTAGAATTATTTAAAATTATTTTAGAAATTATATGAACAACTAAATATGATAAGGAAATAATTAAAATTGTCATAAATAAGAAAGTAAGAATTAATCATGCCAAATATTAAAGGAAGGAGGGATCAATTAATATTATTTTCTTAAATAAGAGAGCATGCAATCAGTAAACAAATATTTTCCAAATGGATAAAGATTTTTTCCAAAATCAACAAGTAAGAAAAAATTTGAATAAGGATCACTATTAAGAAGAGCATGAATATATTGTGAGGGCAATCAATAATATACTTAACCCAAATTACAGAGAATAATGCACTTATATAAAACAATATGATATCATTTTTTAATGTTTGTTCTTTTAATCAGGTTTTATAGTTGTGTTTGTTTTCGTTGGAAAATTTTCATGAAATTTTAGGTTGCACAATAGAGATTAATGGTATTTTAAAGCAAGTTTATCTATATTAAATGAATTCTATGGTTATTATTCAACTTAATTTCCTTGACTATAACTAAACTTACTGAAATACATATTTTGCACTTTGATATTACAAAATCTGAAAGGAAACTTATCAATAAAGAATTATTGAGAAAACTGCCAAAAGCACTAACGTTTTTTAATGGATTATTCTGTTGTAGTTCTATACCCATCTGTTAAAATTTTTAATAATAACAATATTAAGGTGACATTCTCATAATCTATACGCATTATATTTTCTATTCTGATATTGTGAATATGATCATCTTGTTAATCGTTATATGAACCTTCATCTAGTCTTCAATTTAATTTTTTTTTGTTATAATGTTTCTACATTAGAAGCTTAGACGTAAAGATGTTTATCAAGATTTTTTCGTCCTGTTGTTATTTTCTTTTATTTCTGATGTATAACCCCTTGCATTATATTAATAAACAAATGGTGAATGATCTAGATATATTTTCTAGTGATTGTGTGTATCAGTTTATCAACATTTTTGATAGCTTAACTAGGTGACCATTAATGCATTTATTCATGTTGTGCAGTTTTAATAAGACGCAACAGTTGAAATGAAGCTAGAGTTGTATCCTGTTAGTATTCTATATTGTTTGTTTTGTTGTAAAACTAAAGAACAAAACAACAATATAAAGATGAAGACAAGAAGAATAAAAGACAAGAGGAACAATCTACGATCAATTTCTTTTTTTCAAGTATTCACCAAATCTTCAAGTGTATACAATATGACCCCTTATGCCTTTATTTATCGTATAACATAGAGACATACAAAAGGTTAGTCATAAACATGACATCAACATGAACATAATGGAGGAGGTTATGAAAGTGAAAGGTTACAAGAATAATGATTATAAAGTTGGAGGTTATGGATGTTATAGTTATCTTCGTAATGGAAGAAAGTAATGGAGATAATGGGTGAATAACTTGTTGGTGTAGTGGACATCCATAATATAATATTTTAAGACACTCCCCCTTGGATGTCCACAGATAATATGTCTCGTTAAAACCTTAGTGGAAAAAACTCCGTAGGAAAAAAATTCTAGTGAAGGAAAAAGAGTACATATATCTTTAAATACACTGTGAATTTTGTCTCGTTAAAAGCCTTACCAGAATAGTCAATTGGGATAAAATCATGGTTAAGGAAAATAGTACAACGCGTATTTTTCTCCCTCTGATAAAAATTTTACTTGATATCTCGAAAACAATATATTTCAGTCTTGTATGACAACTTCTCAAATATTGATATTGACAATCTTTAGTGAATAACTTTACAAGATTATCACTTGAATGCATCTTTGAACATCTATCTCACCATTTTGTTGAAGATCACGTGTGAAAAGACTTTTGGTGAATTATACTTTTTCCTATCTCCTTTGACTGTATCCTCTATTCAATTGAGCTATATATCATTTTCGTATATGGTGGCTGGAATATCCTTTTCAAAAGAAGATTACATATGATAGATCATGATTCCAATAAAGCACACTCCCGACTTAATTTATGAATCAATATTATTTCTGCTTGATTTAAAGAAGTGACGATATTTTTTGAATTTCCAAGATATTGTTGTGTCTCCATATGTAAATATTAGTCCATCTGCGATCGAACTTTATATAGATCAAATAAATATTCGGCATCTACATAATCAAATCATTTTTTACTCGAAAATTGGTCATTTCAATTTTATTGAAGCTCGTCTTTTCCTCGGAAAGAAAGTAACACATCTTCTATGTGTTGAGTCACTTGTTTTGCTAAGTTCTTGTCATAACTTGAATTATGCAATGAAATTTTTTCACATAACTTTCGTTATGTATATCAAATAATCTTCTAGCATTTGCATAACCAGCAATTTGTAAGTGCACCAATTGCACTAATACCTTCTAATTCCTTCAAAGATTATCATTTAACCTTCATCGTCAAGTTAGACACAATAATCATTCATTATGCATATTCAAGTATTCCATCTATTGTCAAAACATAATAATCATTCATTATGCATATTCAAGTATTCCATCTATTGCCAGACTAAAACAAGTCTTATTGCATCCACCACTAGAGAATATATCTTCATTTAAAAATGTCAGAATTTTTGCGAAAACCCTTTATGCCCCGAGGCACAAACCATATATTATATCTTACGGTTATATTTTCACACAATGATTCATTTGTATCCAACTGGCATATATTTTTATCTATGAACTTCAAAAACAACACTTTTTAAGTGAAACAAAATATACTTGAATATTACATTTTATTTGGCTAATCATTTATCTATCCGCACTATATGACAAGTTCAAATTTAAGATCCTCGTAACCACTTATAGTATTGAGTGCTATTTCGTATCAGATATACCGTCGGCGACATAACTTATCGAGATCTCATCATTTTTCATCATTTTCAGGTACTTGAACCCTTGTCAAGGTTTTATGAAATGTTATGTCATAGTGATCTTTCAAAGCACTTACCTCATTATCGATGACCATTTTGATAATTTGCTCCTCTCCTTCCTTAAAGAGTTTTACATATGGATCGATTGGTCTGTCACGCTTCTGGCATATCATAGACTATGTCCTTCAAGGACTATTTATTGGAGCATTTGCAACTTAATTAAAATATTGGGTCAGCAAATACATCTGACAAATTACTTGAGACATTTTGCAAATGAATTATCTCTTGAACTTTAAGTTTATATTTTTTTTAATGAGGATCTAGATAATTCACTCCACACATAATTTTTAGTTGCTACACATATCTCCTCCTAATGTTAGGAAATCTAACATTCGCACTCAACCTCAATTGGGGATCCATCTTTGTGCGTGGTGGAGCAATAACATCATATGTGCACACATCAAATTTTTAGATGGAAATTTTTTGATTCCTGACCCTGAACCAATTGTGTTGGGAGTACCTTGTTGGCTTGATGCATACATGTTAAATAAACTTGTCCCGTACCAAATTTTATTTGAGAGATTTGTTCTCATGATCAATGGTCTAGCTATAATTTGAGGCATACAATTTCTGCTAAACCAACCTACATTATCAACATGATTTTATAGTTTGGAACTGTGCTCTTAATTTAATAATTTGAGCAAACAACCTTACAAAATCGATTTGTAAGTTGATACAAATGCACATATGACCATACCATAGATGCATCTATTAAAAGTTCACTTGGCAGGTGAACGAACTCATATTCACCTTTTTATATGTTCCAAATAATTTCAGGGGATACAATCCCAACCTTAGCTGGTACAATGATCATTTTATCACGAGAACAAGTTATAAAAAAGAATTCTTGAAGAATCTTTTATTTCTTCAACATATAGCCATGTGAATTCTCAATTTCTTTTGCATCACATAAGAATCAGAATGGCCAGCCGATTATGTCAACTGATATTTATTCTAGTAAACTTCTAATTTAATTTTGCATGTGATTTCATAATCATGTCCATGTTTGTTTGCAACAAACAAGAGCGAAAAAAATGGATAATCTTATACATAAATATTTATAACCCACTTTGTTGTAGTAATTTGAAGATATTAAATCTTCCCATACTTTATAGTCTCAATATAATATTTTTCTTTTTCAATTCTTCTGAAACTTAAAAAGTTTCTTTTGAGACTCACTACAACCCCAATAATATGAACAATTTCATTCGTTCGGATAGTAACAAATTAACCCTTCCGGAATTCTCAACTAATTTTATGTACTACTCAGGGGCGGACCCACCCTATACTATAAGGATGCACGTGCACCCGGTAACTTCCGAAAAAATCATATGTATATATGTATATCTATTTTGAAAAACTGGTAAAAAGTAAAATATATTCAACAGTGCACCTATAAAAAACATCGAAGTGCTCTTGGGAAACTAGTAGAAGGTAGAGATACCACCCTTTAGACCATGGTTCAAATCCCACTTAAGCCTATTTTTATTTTAAGTTTAGCTTAAACCTTATATTTGAGCTATGTTTATATAGGTGTACCCAAAACCTTTAAATCCTGGGTTCGCCTCTGGTACTACTACAAATTTCACAATGTCATTCTTATGGTGATCATCTCCTTAAAGGAGAAAATTATTATTAGGAAAAGAACTATTTCTTTCTTTTGTCCTTCAATAGATCACAATTTAACATATCACATTTGTGTAGGACTTAAAGTATATGACTAAATTACCATTTATGTCAAAACATTTCTCTTCAATATCTCAAACCTCCCGTATAGGTGAGATGTGACATTTATCAAACAATTCATGGGCATGTTCTTATCCATAAGAACACAAGTCACATTTTCTTTGAGAAATGGACCATAACCATTTGAACATGCTCCATAAGTTTTTTATTAGAAACTCATTGTCATACTTTTACTTTATCAAATTTATGTCTCACCTCAACATCACTTTAAGAGATCAAATGTACCAAATATACCATCACTTTATATTCTTTTATTTGTTGGAGGATTTACAAAACTTTTTTAAATTTGGGTTGCACCAACAACAATCTGCCTAATAACTTCTCATACCACTTTGGTGGAGAAAAATTATCTTCACAGTTGAAGGACCATCTTAAGAATTCACAGTGTTCTTCCTTTTCATTACCACAATGATGATCACTAACATTTTACCACACTCATATTTGTACATTCAATCACTTGTCATTTTTCAGACATATTATGCCGCTACCACATTCACATTAAAGAATTGAGCAAAATAATTGGGCAAATTTCATGACTTTAAGTCAAAAATAGATAACTTTATGTTAGTCATCATCACCATAGTGCATTAGGACTAGAACATCATGTCTTACCCATATGAAGATACCTTTGGTCATAAATCAGTGGGACTTGAACCCTATTTCTTATTATTATAGTGCACCGAGACTTTAACTTGATGTCTTACCCACTTGGTGCGGTGAAACTTGAATCACCGTCTTACCCTCAATCAGTGTCTTCATAAACCAAATGCGTTATCAAAAATTAAATATTGAGTACCATAAATATAATCTGAATTTGACTTAAAATTGAATAAAAATGAATAAAACTAATAAATTAAAACCACATGTTAGAACCATATAAAAGTTCCAAGTAAAATAAATTAAAACATTTTAATAGTCCCTCACAATGTTGTTAGGAAGATTATCATAATTCACTAGCCATTTTAATTAACCATAAAACAAGCTCTGTTAGTACAAATAATATATTAATAACTCAACAAGTAAATGTTTAGATAAAGAAAAATAAAGAGGTGCAAAAGTAACCAACAAAAATAATCCAATCAATATGTATATGCCACATAACTCAATAAAACAAGATCATAAAGAACAATTTCTTTACAAATTGTTAACTTACAAACCAATTTTACTTTTTAAATATATAAGTGATCAAATTAAAAGTTTGCTAAAAGTAAAAACAACTTTTAGACTCACTTTTGAGATGGTAAGAAAATTAATGATGCATAATCAAAAGTAAAATATAAAATAAATTATATACTAATTTACCTTGAGAGAAAAATAAACACAAATTTTTTTACCTTCTTTATATTTTCTTTGCTTCAATCCTTCAATAGTAGAACAATCGTGTTGATAACGTGTTGTAAAACTAAAGAACAAAAGAACAATATAAAGATAAAGATAAGAAGAATATAAGACAAGAGGAACAATATAAGATCACTTTCTTTCTTTCAAGTATTCACCAAATCTTCAAGTGTATACAGTTTGTACCATTATGCCTCTATTTATAGTGTAACATAGAGGTATACAAAATGTTAGTCATAAACATGACATTAACATGAATATGATGGATGAAGTTATGAAAGTGAAAGGTTACAAGAATAATGATTATAAAGTTGGAGGTTATGGTTATCTTCATAATGAAAGAAAGTAATGGAGATAATGGGTGAGTAACTTCTTGATGTGATGGATATCCACAATATAATATTCTATAACATATTTGCTTTATTTTTTTAAAAAAAATTGAGTGTTGTAAGAACTTTTAGTTTCTTATTTTACTAAAAACATTCATAAAAACAACAAAAGGCTTTTGGCCTGAGGCATATTTGTAGCATCTTTGTAAATGTAAATTTGCATTCCTTATTACATCTTTGTTGTGCACTGCAGGTCCATTTGGAGTGGCACTCCCAACAAGATTTTCTCTATACCCAAGGCTCGAATCCGAGACCTCCAGTTAAGAATAAAGCACTCCCACCAGTGCACCACAACCCATGTTGATACTAAATTTGTAGTTAATCCTATGTAACAATGGATCATTAAGACAGATTTCATAACTAAGTTATGTTTTTAATTGAACAAGACGTTAAAACATATAATATAGACAATTATTCTTATGATCAAATCAATAAGCTTGCGAAAAATTTTACTATAATATTGACTAAATGAAGCATTTATAAGATCGAAATACTAGGTTCAGGAAAATAAGTTATCGACTATCAATAGAGTGTGAATTAGGTAAGACGTTTAAGACAAATATAAATGATAATATAGACAACTACTCTGACGATTGGATCAAACAAGTAGAGAACCTAAACGACAAATAATAGAGCATTTAAAAGAAAATAGTAGGGAGAGAAAGAGAAGTTACCAAAAGCAAAGGATTTGTCAATTAAATCTTGAAAAATTCAATAAGCATTAATGTATATTAATTTGGCATCTGGTGTATTTCTATTTAAATTATCCATAAGTGCTCTCAGTTTATTGTTAAATAACTGATGTGCCACATTAATATTTTGAGCACAAGTTCTTCCATCTGGGCTGTTTTGGGCCAAAGCATTTGGGCTGCATCCAATATGGCCCATTCCAATGAACACAAATTTCCTTGCTCCGTAGTATAGAATATCTACAATATAAGCACACAATTAGGTTTGATTTTGTCACGATTCAAAAATTGACGTGATGACACATCCTTTTTTTCATCAATACAAGTCAGACTCAGTCCAATGAAACGAGAAAAAGGGAAACTAGTGGAACCAAGAACAAGATAAAACGAAAAATTTATTCTTCTATTTAAACCCCAAAATCTAGTCGTAATGTGTACAAAAACATTTCAGTCTTACAATATATAACTACTTTAATAATCCCTATAGTCAACACTTAAATATCATGAACGAAGAAAGCTCATATTATGAAATTCTACTTCTTTTTTCTCTGAATTGAATTTCATCCCTCTTAAATCTGGGTGACTTTCCTTATCCAGTTATTCAGAGAGCCCGACTTCAAATGGGCATATCTCCTTCATACAAATTCGAAATTAGCAAATTTGGCGGCATTGAAAGATAATTTAAATACCTTTCATTTGATATCCTTTATCTGAAACTCATACTTAAAATAACTTGCAAAATTTTAGATTTTTTCATTTTTTTCAAAAATGATTCTTTCTATATTTTAGCTCTTTTAACTAGCGGGGTGTTACATTTTTTTTTTTAACTTCTGATTATTAATTTTCTTAAGCATTTTTAGTCTTTTGGTTGAATTGAAATGTACTATAGTAAGTTGAAGAAATTATATTTGTATACAAATGACAAAAAATACTATAGGTAGATATTTCAAGTGTTTTTTTTTTTTTGATATTTTTTGTGATCATATCATCTAATTTTTAAGAAGTTAATTGATAATTTTCCTTCATTAAAATATTAAATTTGATTGAAATGGTAACGTGTTAATTTGACTATGATTCTGATTATATGTGAGTGCATAGTATTTGCAAGAACAAGTAGAAAATCACAACAAAGATTTTTTAAACGGAGATTGAATTATCAGGAGAGAAAAATATATACAAAAATTTAAATTACTGCTACAATTATATATTACACTGAAGTTAAAAATGCATAACAACTGAATTCCCCTTTGTGTCACTATATGATGTTTTTGGTTTATACAATAATAAAGCTAAAAAATGCATAGCAACTGGACTTCCTTTTGTTTTGTGTCACTAAATATTTTTGATTTATTTGAAGATTCCTTAGAACGAATATGATATACGTCAATCCTCAATATTTGATTATTATACAAAGAGATCAATGATTCTTGGAATGAAACTAATCTAAAAATAAATATTACGAATAAAATATATAAAGAAGACATAACATATCAAAAGATAATACTTCTCCAATCAGATTGAGATTCTTAAGATATGCATACAAGTATCTATACATTTATTTTTGTGAAGGTACAATTAAATATAACAAATCAAGAATGAAAACATGTAGTAAACAAAACTAAAAAGAGCAACAATATAAGTGAGAGAATAGACAAGAAATGTAGACAAACGTGAAAGAGTTTTCTTATATATTCTTTCAAGTATATTCAAGTATTTTTCAAATCTTCAAGTGCACAATCCTCAAGATTATTATTTATATTGTTATAAAGAGGCATACAAAGAGATAACAATTAAAAAACATGAATTCATTCTTGAGAATATGGGGAAAATCAGGAGTGTGAAGATAAATGAAGAGATGCGGGTTGTGTGAGTATTATTGCACATAATGATGGAACTATATCTTGAAGTTATGAACTTCCACATTAATATAATATAGTTACGATAAAACTATTGTAAAGAAAGTTCAGAATATAAGAAGAAAAAGACAAGAGTATAAGATAGAGGAGAGAATTTTTCTTATTCAAGCGTGTCTTCCAAATGGTGAGTGATTCTCTATTTATAGTGTTGAAATATCACTCCAAAAGTCATCTAATTAATAGATACATAGTTATCTTGAAAGTTCTTATCACCTTGGAAGCACCTATACATAGGGCTGTTCAAAGCCTAACCGAAACCGATAAGCCGAACCGATAAAAAAGTTAATGGTTTATAGTATTGGGTTATTGATTTAGTGGTTTTGATAACAGTTTTGATTTTTTTTGTTATCGGGTTATTGGTTCTTAACGGTTTAAAGTTTTTTCTTAATAGGTTAACCGATAACCCGATAGTAAATTAAATAATTGTATTTATACCATTTTGTATATAAAGTCCTCAACTAGGAGTTTAATTTCCTACTATTATTTTTGGTTATCTCAAATACTTGATTATTCTACAATGTAAAAGTGTTTGTTTTTGAGCAAGATGTAACTTGTGAACTCAAGTGCATGGTTTATTTGGTTTGTCACCTTGTTTCTAAGTGATTTTCCATTTTTTTCTTTTGCGTCAAATCTTAACGGTTAAACCGATAATCGATCCGATAATGATCAAAAACCGATAAACCAATAATCGATAAGCGAGTATCCTAATGGTTCTTTAACAGTTTAACATCTCTACAAACCGATAACCAATAAGCTAACCCGATAAACTTCAAAACCCAATCGAACCGGCCGATTCACAGCCCTACCTATACATGAACCCATTTAATAGTGGATAAGCCTAATGGATAATCTACATATACTATATGATGGATTTACAACACTCCCCCTTGGATATCCATAGATTATGTGCCTCGTTAAAACTTACTAGGAAAAACTCAGTGGGGAAAAGTCTAGTAAAGGAAAAATAGTACACATATCTCATAATATGCTTTGAATGTTGCCTCGTTAAAAATTTTACCAGGAAAACCAACTTGGGACAAAACCATAGTAAAGGAAAAGAGTACAACCCGTATTTCGCTCCCCCTGATGAAAACTTTACTTGATATCTCGGAGACGACGCATCCCAATCTTGTATCTCAACTTCTCAAACGTTGATGTTGGCAATGCCTTAGTGAATAAATCAGCAAGATTATCACTTGAACGAATTTGTTGAACTTCTATCTCACCATTTTGTTGAAGATCATGCGTGAAAAAGAACTTTGGTGAAATATGCTTTGTCCGGTCTCCTTTGATGTATCCTCCTTTCAATTGAGCTATACATGCAACATTATCTTCGTACGTTGTGGTTGGTATATTCTTTTTCAAAGAAAAACCACACATTTCCTGAATATGATGGGTCATTAATCTCAACCAGACGCACTCTCGACTTGCTTCATGGATGGCTATTAATTCTGCATGATTTGAAGAAGTGGCTACCAACGTTTGCTTCATTGATCGCCAAGATATTGTCGTGTCTCCACATGTAAACAAATAGTCTGTTTGTGATCGAGCTTTATGCGGATCAGATAAATACCCTGCATTTGCGTAACCAATCAGTTCTGACTTGGATTCATTGGAATAGAATAATCCCATGTCCATGGTCCCCGAAGATATCGAAGTATGTGTTTAACACCATTCCAATGTCTTTTTGTTGGGGAGGAACAAAATCTTTCCAGTAGACTTGTTGCAAAACAGATATCTGGTCGAGTATTGTTAGCAAGGTACATTAGTGCCCCGACTGCACTAAGATAAGGAGTTTCATCACCAAGAAGCTCTTCATCATTCTCTTGAGGTCGAAATGGATCTTTATTGATGTCAAGCAATTTTACCACCATTGGAGTATTCAATGGATGTGAGTTATCCATGTAAAAACGCTTTAGTATCTTTTCTGTGTACGTTGATTGATGAACAAGTATTTCATTTGACAAATTCTCAATCTGTAGGCCAAGACAAAATTTTGTCTTGCCTAGATCATTCATTTCAAATTCTATTTTCAGACACTCAACAGCTTCTAAACGCTCTTTACGAGTGCCAATGACGTTCAAATCATCAACATACACAACTATTATAACAAATTCAGACCCCGACCGTTTAACGAAAATGCAGGGACAAATCGGATCATTTTTGTACCCTTTCTTTAACAAATATTCACTCAGACGATTGTACCACATCCTTCATGATTGTTTCAATCCATACAGAGATTTTTGAAGCTTTATTGAATAAGTTTTTCTTGAATCATTGTATGCTTCAAGCACTTTGAATGCTTCAAGAATTTTCATGAAAATGTTGTGGTCCAATGAGCCATATAGATAGGCTGTGACAACGTCCATTAGACGCATTTCAAGATTTTCATGAACTGCCAGATTTATGAGATATCTGAAGGTGATTGCATCTACCACTGGAGAATATATCTCCATATAATCAATGCCAGGTCTTTGAGAAAAACCTTGAGCAACGAGTCAGGCCTTATATCTCACAACTTCACCTTTCTCATTTTTTTTCGTACAAAAACTCATTTTTATCCCACTGGCTTGATACCTTCAGATGTTCGGATTATTGATCCGAAAACTTCACGTTTTTCAAGTGAAGTCAATTCAGCTTGAATTGCATCCTTCCATTTTGGCCAATCATTTCTCTGTCTACATTNTTTCGAAAACTTCACGTTTTTCTAGTGAAGCCAATTCAGCTTGAATTGCATCCTTCTATTTTGACCAATCATTTCGCTGTCTACATTCGTGAACAGATTTTGGCTCAAAATATTCATCTTGTTGCATTATGTCAATAGAAACATTATAGGCAAAAAATGTAAATCTGGTTATTCCTGCAAAAAAAATCTGGTTATTTCAAAAAAAAAAATGTAAATCTGGTCATTTTTGCAAAAAAATAGAATCTGGTTATTTCTAAAAAAGAAAAAGAAAAAGTAAATATTTTTTTTTTTAAAAAAAATCTCTTAAAAAAAATATTTGTTTGATTATTAAAGTAAAAATACAAATTTGACTAACTTGACTTAATAATTCAACAATTAAAAATTTGCTATTTTGCAATCTTTTATCAAATAAGTCAAGGTAGTCATTTATATATATATAAATTTTTTTTTTACCAAATTGGTTATTCTTAAATTTTTATCAGTATATATATATATAAAAAAATAAAAAAAAATTTAACTAGTATATCATTAGTTTAAAAGAGTGTTTAATTGTAATTTGTAAATTTTTTTTTTCCTTTTGTTGTCATTGTCTAGTAGTAAATTTTTTTTTTTTTTGGTAAAACCATAAATATAGATGCTAGATTTTTTTTTTATAACAATAAATAAATAAAAACTAATCATTTCTTGGTTTATATGTTGCACCATTTTATTTTATCCATTCATATCGTTATTTTTTTTTGAGTAATTAATTTTTTTTTATTTTTATTTTTTAAAAATAAAACTTCAAATACCATCATGTGTTCGGTTACGATCCTTGGTGTGTATTCTTTTTTAAAAGAAGGGTCTTGTGTGCGGTTACGCTCTTAGACCAATCAGTTTTTTTTTTAAAAAATAGTAATTAATTTTTTTCCCCCTTTTATCCAAATTAAATAAATAAATTATTTTAGCCAAATATAAGTTAATAAAGCGACCGTGCTAGAACCACGGGACTCGGGGGGTGCCTCATACCTTCCCTCCGGTCAATAGAATTTTTTACCCAATCTCTGTTTTTCGTAGACCAAAACAAAAAAAAAAGTTTTTATTTTAAAATAAGAACTATCTGGTGACTTGAAACACCTAGAAAACTCAATTTCAAGTGGCGACTCTAAAAAAATAATAATAAAATAAAAAAAATAAATAAATTAAAAACCCGTCATATCCTCAACAATTAAAACATAAATAAAAGAGGTGTGACAGATTTGGCGACTCCGCTGGGGATCACTTCTTTTAGAATTCGAGCTTTGTACATTAACTTTTTTTTTGGCTATTTTGTTTATTTGGATAAATTTTATGTTTGAATGCTAATTGTGTTATTTCAGCAATTTTTTTTTTTGATATGGTATTGTATATAAATTGTTTCTCTCGCACACCCTCTCTGAGTCTCTGAATTTTGTTATACACTGTGTGTGCGGTTACGCTCCACAGGACTTCTGTCTAGGATGAGTCAGTGTGCGGTTACGCTCCTGATTCTAGGTTGTTACACAGGTTAGGCGGGGTTGGACCTCCAGTTAAGCCGGAATAGCTCTGCTACCGGTACGCTGACCCTTCCCGACTCGAGTTGTCCGCTCGAGTAGGCCAGTCTAGACACCTTCATAAATGTTAAACCTAGATAAAATGTCTCTGGTATGTTTTTTTTTATCATGTACATTTGACCTAGCGAAATTAAGATATCTATTCATGCTAGACCAAAATGTTCATTTTATATGCTATGTAAAAAAAAATAGTTGGTTCAGAAGGCTTTGAAATTGTTGACCATCTTCAAAATAGCTTTGCGAGTTTAGTTTTTCTTTTTTTTTTTTTTAAAAAAAGGTCAAATAAAAGGGGTAGTCTTTCCAAGAGAAGTTTTTCTTTTCTGAACTACGCACACCTGATTCTCACTAAAAAGAGATACGTAGGCATCCTTTCAAGGGTTCGGTGTTTGTAAAAAAATTGGTGTTTTATTTTATTTTCTTAAAAAAAAAAATTTACTTTTTTTTTCCCACTGTGTTAGAGTTTGTCATAAAAACCTTTATTTGATTCTATTTAAAGGTACAAATGGCACCATCGACAAAAGGACAAGGTTCAAAAAGGCCTAGAAGCGAAGGAATTCCAGAGTTCATGATCGTAGATACTATACCAAAAGATTTATGGCAATGGTGGACAGACATGGGAAGTCATGAGAAAAAAAAGAGTAAAGGAACACTTGGGGCATTTAGTGCATCTTATGGAGATTGTCCCTAGAAGGGATGTGGTCGAGGCATTGATTCCTTTTTGGGATCCCAAAAATAATGTATTTTGTTTTTCTGACTGTGAGATGACACCAACTTTGGAAGAAATTGCTGGCTTCATGGGGAAGGGGTCTACTTTTCGAGGTGCTGATCTACGCAATAAAAGACCCATAATTCCGAAACATGTTGATGCCAAAAAAATTTTGGAGCTGCTCAAAATTCATCAAATAGAGAAAGAGAGTTTGAAAAATGGGTGGGTCTCATTGGACTTTCTATACCAGAGATACGGCCGAAGGGATGATTTCAAGAACTATCGAAACCAGTTGAGTAATCAAGGGGGTGAAGAGGCTTGGAAGACAAATGGATGTTTTGCTTTTATGGTCGCATTTTTGGGGCTCATTATTTTCCCCAAAAGGGACAAGCATATTGACATTCGTCTGGCTGGTGTGGTGAAGGCATTGACCACAATGGAAAATCCAACTATTATTCCTATGATCCTGGCAGATATGTTTCGTGCATTAGCTAAGTGTTTAAGTGGGGAAATGTACTTTGAAGGCTGTAATATTTTGCTCCAAATATGGTTTTTGGAACACCTTTATCACCATGATCGTGCGCCTAGGTTTACTCCAGATTGGTGCAACTATGTTTCCTCTCATAAGGAAAGGGAAGCCAAAATTGATTTTCCAAAAGGAATAATAGCGTGTGAAGAAAAACTTTCAGTGATCACATCTGATGAAATAGTGTGGAATTATTACTGGTTCCCAGCTAAGGATATCATTTGCATGTCTAGTGGTATCTCGTTTCTTGTGTTGATTGGTCTTAGAGGTGTTCAACCATATGCCCCACTTCGGGTTATGCGTCAACTAGCCAGAGTTCAAGATATCCCACCCAGTGATGATATGAGTAGGTTTGCATATGACACTCCACCAGGCTTTGCTTTTAATAGCGAAGAGATTATGAAGATTTGGTACGGGTGTATTATTTCTGAGCTAAGTGAAATGGTTGTGGAGAAAGATAAAGGAAAGGTCGTTCCTGGGTACTATCGTGGTTTCGTGATCCAATGACATTTGGTGACACTCCCGAAGGATCCAGCAGAAAAAGAAGAGATCAACATACTATAAGACATTTGAAAAAAAGAGTTGGAGAAGGCCAAAGCAACCATTGCACGGCAAGAAGTACAGGTCCAAAGAGGAAAAAAATCACAAGTTAGAGTTGCAAGATATGGAAGGAGAATTGAAGCATGCAGAGGGAAGATTAGCCCGATTGGAGGAAGAATTGCATAATAGAATCCACTTGGCACGACAGATAAAAAGGGAAAAGAATTGTGAGATCTCTCGATTGAAAAGGGACTTAGAGGCATTCGAAGAGGGGCAAAGACAATTGATCATCGAAAGAGCAACACTTCGCCATCAACTTGAAGCAGCAGAAGGGAGAGAGGCCCTCTTGAGGAATAATCTGGGTAATCATCAGGCTTTGTTAAATGACTGTCATCAAAACATGGGAAGGGCTAGACTTCAAGTTCATCAACTAGCAGAGCAAACCTCCTATGTTATTAAAAATCAGCGCCTTATGAATGATCAAGAAGTGGCTGAGCAAGCACGGACTATTGTTCCCCATCTGCCGAAGGTGTTTCTGAATTTGTATGAGACCTTGGGAGGAAAAAGAAAGCCCCAAGAAAGTGATGAAGATTGAAGAGAAGTTTTAGTTGTTTTT
>NC_028641.1:13396307-13409690 GCF_001406875.1 Solanum pennellii | reverse complement strand
TACACAGTGAAAAATATATACGAATACAAATGTATTTCTTAAATAGCTACATTTTATTTGACATACATATTGGAATGAATACAAACTAATAAAGGTATGTCAACTGAATTTGACATTTCTTTCTAATTTGTATTTATTCTAAAGGTATGTCAACTAGTTATGTATTTTATTTAAGAATGAGTACACCAAATATTCAATTTTATATTTCATTCACTTTTTCATCATACTAATTTTTTGTATTTTATATATTATTATACAAAATTCTAAATAAAAACTAGAATAAATAGAAATACAAATAAAATACATATTGAAATGAATACATACAGGATTTTTGAAGAAAAAAATAGCTATATAGGGAAAAAATATATGAAAATACAAATATATTTATTAAATGACTATATAGATAAATTCGGCATACCTATTGGAATGAATACAAACTAATAAAAAACTATAACAAATATAAATAGAATATATTGTGGATGAATATAATTTTAAAAAGGTAAAAATTCTAGAGAAAAAAAAACAAAATTTAAATTTCATTTGAAAATGTAACTGATGAGAAATTAAGGATGCTTGCCTTTTTTTGAAATATTCCCCCCTTAATTTTCTCCTTTTTGTTATTAAATAATTATATTCTTTAAATAAAAATAAATAATAAAAATATAAATAAGATACATAACAAACTAAAATGACATTTTTACTAAATATTGAAATTGTTGCTAATGGGTCCTCTTAAATGCTAAAATATTGACATTTTGAAAAATTTCCCTAAAAGAAATGGGCCATCTAAATGACATTGGGCCTATTATTTTCTGATGACCCATATAACTATATTCAATTAATGAATAAAGTAAATGGGTCATCTAAAAGGGAAAAAGAATTATGCAATTAATCTGATTTTTCTTAAAACAAAAAATTAAAAAAAAATAAAAGAATTTCATTGGCCATCTTGGGTGGCACCTTGGGAAAACAAAGAGTCCAATGCATGCATTGACTCTTAAGTTTTCAAGAAAGGTGGATATTAATGTGGATCACCTATTTAAACCCCCTTGGGGAAGAAAGAAAAGAAGGAAGATATAGAAAGAAATTGCAAAAAAAAAAAACTTACTTAAAAAATTTTCTTCTTCTTAAAAAAAAAAAAAGAAGAAGATATCTCTATTGGATTGTCTTGGGAATTCAATTAAATTTGTTCCTATATTTGCTTGTCATCAACTCTAGGTATTTCTTTTTTACATTTCAATGTAATCTTTATGTTATTTTTATGTTTTGTTTTTTTTGAAAAATTGTTGATATTTTTGCTAAGCTTATTATGATTCTCGTATGATTATGTTTATCTTTATGTTACTTTGTTTGTATATTTCTATTAGTTTATTATTCTATAGTGTTTTTCATATGATTATGTTTATTATGATGTACATATATATTATCAATCACTTTTAGCTTAAATTTTAGCTTTAGTAAGTAAAAAAAAATAAAAAAAAATAAATAAGTAATTAAAGTATAACAATTGCAAATCTTTTAGGTTTTCGGTAACTTTCTTTTTTAAGGAATGAACTTAAGAAAAAAAAAACGTAAAACTAGTCATTTTTGCAAAAGGGTTTAATCTGGTCATTTTTGCAACAAAAGAAAATATGTAAATCTGGTTATTTCTGCAAAAAATGTAAATCTGGTTATTTCTGCAAAAAATATAAATCTGGTTATTTCTGCAAAAAAAAATCTGGTTATTTCTGCTAAAAATGTAAATCTGGTTATTTCTGCAAAAAAAATCTGGTTATTTCTGCAAAAATGTAAATTTGGTTATTTCTGCAAAAAATGTAAATCTGCTTATTCCTGCAAAAAAAATCTGGTTATTTCAAAAAAAAAAATGTAAATCTGATCATTTTTGCAAAAAAATAAAATCTGGTTATTTCTAAAAAAGAAAAAGAAAAAGTAAATATTTTTTTTAAAAAAAAAAATCTCTAAAAAAAAAAATATTTGTTTGATTATTAAAGTAAAAATACAAATTTGACTAACTTGACTTAATAATTCAACAATTAAAAATTTGCTATTTTGCAATCTTCTATCAAATAAGTCAAGGTAGTCATTTATATATATATAAATTTTTTTTTTACCAAATTGGTTATTCTTAAATTTTTATCAGTATATATATATAAAAAAATAAATAAATAAATAAAATTTAACTAGTATATCATTAGTTTAAAAGAGTGTTTAATTGTAATTTGTAAATTTTTTTTTTCCTTTTGTTGTCATTGTCTAGTAGTTAAATTTTTTTTTGGTAAAACCATAAATATAGATGCTAGATTTTTTTTTATAATAATAAATAAATAAAAACTAATCGTTTCTTGGTTTATATGTTGCACCATTTTCTTTTATCCATTCATATCGTTATTTTTTTTGAGTAATTAATTATTTTTTTTATTTTATTTTTTATTTTTTTTTTTTAAAAATAAAACTTCAAATACCATCATGTGTTCGGTTACGATACTTGGTGTGTATTCTTTTCTAAAAGAAGAGTCTTGTGTGCGGTTACGCTCTTAGGCCAATAAGTTTTTTTTTTAAAAAATAGTAATTAATTTTTTTCCCCCTTTTATCCAAATTAAATAAATAAATTATTTTAACCAAATATAAGTTAATAAAGCGACCGTGCTAGAACCACGGGACTCGGGGGGTGCCTCATACCTTCCCTCCGGTAAATAGAATTCCTTACCCAATCTCTGTTTTTCGTAGACCAAAACAAAAAAAAAGTTTTTATTTTAAAATAAGAACTATCTGGTGACTTGAAACACCTAAAAAACTTAATTGCAAGTGGCGACTCTAAAAAAAAATAAATTAAAAACCCGTCATATCCTCAAAAATTAAAACATAAATAAAAGAGGTGTGACAAGCTCCAGCGGAACGAGCTTCATGATTTTTCATTTAAAAGAGCATTATGTTGCTCAGCCACCAAAAGACATGAGATTAGTTCAAAATATTTCTGAAAACCCTTTTCACGATATTGCTGCTGCAATATTACATTTGAGGCATGGAAAGTAGTAAGTGTCTTTTCCAACATGTCCTCATCTTTTATAGTCTCCCCACATAGTTTTAACTGGGAGATTATCCTAAATACAACAGAGTTGTATTCAGTTACGGTCTTAAAATCTTGAAACTGTAAATGCATCAACTCATAACGAGCTCTTGGCAACACTGTTGCCTTTAGGTGGTCATATCTCCCCTTTAAATTAGTCCACAATTCAAGTGGATCTTTTACCATCAGATATTCAATCTTCAGGCCCTAATCAAGATGATGACAAAGGAAAATCATAGCCTTCGCCTTATCTTGACTCGATGCTTCATTTTCCTGAGTAATAGTGGCATCAAGACCTTTAGCAGCCAAGTGAATCTCAGCATCGAGTACCCATAAGAGATAATTCTTTCCATAAATATCTAATGTCACAAACTCAAGTTTGGATAAATTCGACATAATGAAATTATGAGAGAATATGTGAATTAAATAAAAATATTTATATAATACCTTTGCAAGTAGCAACTTCGTGCTGATAACGTATTGTAAAGAAAGCTCAGAATATAAGAAGAAAAAGACAAGAAGTATAAGATAGAGGAGAGAATTTTTCTTATTCAAGTGTGTCTTTCAAATGATGAGTGATTCTCTATTTATAGTGTTGAGATATCACTCCAAAAGTCATCTAATTAATAGATACATAGTTATCTTGAAAGTTCTTATCACCTTGAAAGCATCTAAACATGAACCCATTTAATAGTAGATAAATTTAATTGATAATCCACATATACTATATAATGGATTTACAACAAAAACATTAATTTATATAAATAATAACTAATTAAAAATGAGGAGAAAAAATAACTAATGCCCAAATAAAAGGAAAAAAATAAATAGATACGAAGGTTATAGAGAGTTAGCACATTTATCCATATACTAGCTTTCATTAAATATATCAAATTTGAGTCAGACTACTGACTGTTAACAACAAAGACATATTTTAAACCAAATTCAATTGGAAAGCAAATTTATTCTAGTAGTTTCCATAAGTAAGAAAAAAATTGGCCTTTTCTCATTTAATATATCTGTAAGAAAAAAATTGGCCTTTTCTCATTTAATATATCTGTTGTGTGAGAATGAATATCACATTTGTGACTCCTTTATTACATGTTATTCTTTTTAATATTATTTTTACTAATATATCTTTTGAAATTAAACAGATAATGAAAAAATTATAGTACCAAATTAACATATGAAATTTGGTTGAACTGTGGTTTTGGTACCATTTTCATATGAAATTTTGTTGAACTGTGGTTTTGGTAACATTTTCACATGGAGGGAGTAGGTGGTAAACTTTTGTGACATATGAGTTGACTTTTTTTGCCGTAGGGTGTTTGCTATGAGTTTATTTTCATAAATAGTTTTTTTTTTCTCAAGCGGAAAAATATAGAGTCTCAATATTTGATTAGTCTTTTTTTTTAGGAAAAAGTTTAAGATTTTATAAAAAGAGGTTCATTTATTCTAACTTAATTAACATTTAATAACAGATAGTATTAAATAATAGTATTAAATAATATTAGTATTTACTGTGTACTAATCCTAGTCCTATTAGGATTAGTACTCCTTAATCCTAGTCCTATTAGGATTAGTACTCCTTCCTATATCTCCTATATATATCTCCCATGTATTCCCTTATTAGGTTAACACTTCAATACAATCAATATTCCTTCATGGTATCAAGAGCCAGAAAACCTAGATCTTCTTTTCTCTAGGTTTTTTCTCTCTTTAGGGCACCGATCGTTCCCTCTCTTCTCTTGGGCGGCGGCAGCCATGACAACCGAGGTGGATCCTCTCGATTCACTTCCTTCTGGCGTTAAACTCCTTCTCAGGCATCTTCATGCCCTGATTCCCGAAAAATTATCAGACATAAATTACCCTACATGGAAAATCACCGTTCTTACAGCCCTTGAGGCCAATTACCTTCTCAAATACGTCGATGGAAGCACAGAACCGCCGCCGCAGTCATCACCGCCACGGACAAATCAGAAAAAACCAATCCGGCCCATGCCGCCTGGAAAGCC
Source organism: Solanum pennellii (assembly GCF_001406875.1). Lineage (NCBI taxonomy): Eukaryota > Viridiplantae > Streptophyta > Magnoliopsida > Solanales > Solanaceae > Solanum > Solanum pennellii. Next base: position 13,404,608 of record NC_028641.1, on the reverse strand, counting down.
GTGGATGGCCAGATCCGATCATGTTTGATTGCGGTCATCTCTCCCACGGTTCAGAAACACGTCCGATCCTACACAACTGCTTCAGCCCTGTGGACGGCCCTCGCAACACGCTATGCATCAATTTCCCACTCTCATATTTTTCAATTGCGTGATCGTCTCCACACAATTACCAAAGGCACGAAAACTATGGCGGAGTATTTAGACGAGGTCTCCACCATCATCACAGCCCTCGACACCGTGAACGAAATCATTCCCGAAAAAGATCTCGTCATGTGCGTCGTTCGGGGGCTCCCATCAGCTTACTCCTCCATTAAACAGGCGGTTCGCATCAGTCCAACGCCCGTTGACCTGGCTACTCTCTCCTCGTGGCTAAAAAGTGAAGAAATCAACGTGGATCTGGAGAGCAAACTTCTTCTCCGAGAAGCCGCTGTTATGGAGCCGGCCACCGCCCTCACCGCAAGCCAGAACTATCGCGGGGGGCGTGGTGGCGGCCGGCAGGGGAGCCGCGGCGGCTACGGCAGAAACAGCGGAGGCCGCGGGCGCGGCGGTCGGCAGGGCAGTCGTCCGCCGTACGACGGTCAGCAGCACGGCAGCAACAACAGCCTGCACTCCTTCGGCAGCGGCGGGCAGTCATCTTCCAGCGGCGGGCAGGGCACTTACGAGCGGGATCGTCCAACTTGTCAAATCTGTCAGAAAACAGGACACACCGCTGTTCGTTGCTGGTTTCGGTATGAGGAGAGCCGAAATAGTGATAACCGTGCCAATTATGCATCTCAAGCCGGCCCTTCCTCTGAATGGCTGTTGGATACTGGGGCCAACATGCACGTTACTTCTGATCTATCCAAGCTTAACGCTCCAAATCCATATCATGGCTCCAATGGTATTACTGTTGGCAACGGTGAGTCCCTTAATATTTCTCACACTGGCACGGGTACCATTAAAACCCCCACCGCTATCTTTCACCTAGGTAACCTTACCCACGTCCCTTCTATTAAATCCAATCTCCTTTCAGTTCACCAATTCACAAAAGACAATAATTGCTCACTCTTGTTCACCTCTAATGATTTTCAGATCCTAGACAATACTACCAAGAGGGTGATTTTTCAGGGCCCCTGTGAGCATGGTCTGTACGTTCTTCCTGGCACAAGTTCGTCTGCCCACCCAGTTTCAGAAAGCGTTCCTGTGGCTCCGGTGGCTCTTTCGGCTGATGGCCACAGTCTGTTGTGGCACAGTCGTCTGGGTCACCCGTCTACTCAAATAATAAATTCTTTAATGTCTCAATTAGGTTTTTCTTCCATTCATGTAAACAATTGTGACTCCTGTTCAATTGCTAAATCTCATAAATTACCTTTTACTTTATCTGAGAAGCGTACAACTGCACCTTTTCAACTTATTCATTCTGACCTATGGGGTCCTACTGCTGTTCCTTCATTTGCTGGTTTTCGCTATTATATTTGTTTTGTGGATGATTTTACAAAATACACTTGGTTGTACCCACTAAAACACAAATCACAGGCATACACCACCTTTGTCACTTTTGAAAAAATGGTCAAAACACAATTCAATTCTCATGTTAAACTTTTTCGAAGTGACAATGGAAAGGAATATGTCAATAACATCTTTGGCCAGTTTCTGCAATCCCTGGGAATTATACATCAAACCTCCTGTCCATACACTCCCGAACAGAATGGGGTGGCTGAGCGTAAGCATCGCCATCTCATTGAAACGGTGGTTACTCTTCTACATCAATCTCATCTCCCTGTCTCCTTTTGGGTAGAAGCTCTAGCCACCGCAAACTACCTCATTAACAGAATGCCCAGTCACACTCTCTCCAACAAATCACCCTATCAACTCCTTTACCAAGAACTTCCCAATTATACCAACCTCCGCGTCTTTGGGTGTCTTGCCTACCCTTGGCTACGCCCTCATATTACTCACAAATTACAACCCCGATCCCGTCCTTGTATTTTTTTGGGCTATCATCCTACCTCCAAGGGTTATCGCTGTCTTGACCCACAAACTCATAAAGTCTACATATCTCGTCATGTCAAATTTGTCGAAAATGAGTTTCCCTACGAGTCTATTTCCTCCTCCACAAATACATCATTCATTGGCGTCCTTCCCCTTTTTCCAACATACTCACAGGGTCCCTCACCACCTTCCCCCACACCTCCACCCACTACCCAACCACCCCTCATCACCCCTTCGACCGTCACCCACAATACACCCGCAACCACCACCCACACTCACAACCAACCCGAACCACCCCATACCCACAACATCTCCAGCCCGATCCGTTTTGGGTCCTTCCCGGCCACCCCCGAATCACCACCGCCCGTGCCACCCCCCAATACTCATCCCATGTTAACCCGTGGCAAAGCCGGTATCTTTAAACCCAAAACCTTTCAGGCTACCATACTACCAAATACACCCCTTCCCGATAGTGAACCAACAACCTACTCTGTTGCCTCAAAAAATGCTTATTGGCGTCATGCTATGGATGACGAGTTTAAGGCTTTGACTGATCAGAAAACTTGGGTTCTTGTACCTAAGCCCCATGGGCGGCACCCAGTGGGCTGTAAATGGGTGTACAAAATTAAACACAATGCGGATGGCAGTATTTCCAGGTACTAGGCTCGTTTGGTTGCTAAAGGCTACAATCAGGAGTATGGGCTTGATTACTCCGAGACATTCAGTCCTGTTATTCGGCAGGAAACCATTCGCCTGGTACTGTCACTCGCCGTGCGCAACAATTGGCTCATCAATCAGTTGGATGTTTCCAATGCTTTTCTTCATGGCATGCTTGATGAAACTATCTACATGACGCAACCACCGGGCTATGTTGATCCCCGCTTCCCTCAACATGTTTGCAAACTCCAGAAGTCTCTGTATGGGCTCAAGCAAGCCCCCCGTGCTTGGTACACACGTCTGAAAACGTTCCTCCAGGGACTCGGCTTCACGTGTTGCGTACACGACACGAGTCTGTTTACTCGACATTCAGCACACGGTACAGTCATTCTTCTTGTCTATGTAGATGATATCATTATTACAGGCTCTACTGCAGCTCTCATTCAGGATGTCACTCGAGCTATGCATACTACCTTCAAAATGAAGGACCTTGGCCCGTTACATTATTTTCTGGGAATGGAGGTTTCTCGGACAGGCAGCGGCTTGTTTCTTCATCAGTCAAAATATGCTCGAGATCTGTTGCAGAAAGCTGGACTGGAAAAATGCACCAGTCAACCAACACCGATGGCAGTCTCTTCGTCTACGAATGGAGCCGACACCCCCTTTGCCGATATCACCCACTTCCGCAGCCTCATTGGGGCTCTACAGTATCTGGCCATTACCCGTCCTGACATCCAGTTTGCTGTCAACCGAGTTGCTCAGCGCATGCATCAACCAAGTGAACATGATTACCATTGTCTAAAACGCATTCTCAGGTACATTTTTGGCACTCTTGGTCGTGGTTTACTCATTCGACCCGGGGACTTGGAGCTTCGGGGTTTCTCAGATTCAGATTGGGCGAATGATAAAAATGACAGAAAATCTACATCGGGGTTTCTCGTTTTTTTGGGGCCGAACCTGATCTCCTGGTGTACAAAAAAACAACCCAAGGTCTCTCGGTCCTCGACTGAAGCTGAATACCGCGCCCTTGCTCTTCTTGCTGCTGAGACCATGTGGGTCACATATATTCTTCGCGAACTCCGCGCCACTCACACTGTTCCTGCTCTCTATTGTGACAACAAATCAACCATCTGTGTGGCCAAGAATTCCGTCCTACACACCAGAATGAAGCATGTTGATACCGATTGTCTCTTTGTTCGCGATGAAGTTCAGGCCGGCACCATGACTGTGCAGTATGTACCCACTGAAGAACAACCGGCTGATATTCTCACCAAGCCTCTCCCGAGCCGACAGCACGATTACCTCAGTTCCAAGCTTCCGTTCGCTTCCGCTCAGCTCAGCTTGAGGGGGGATAATAACAGATAGTATTAAATAAATAGTATTAAATAATATTAGTATTTACTGTGTACTAATCCTAGTCCTATTAGGATTAGTACTCCTTAATCCTAGTCCTATTAGGATTAGTACTCCTTCCTATATCTCCTATATATATCTCCCATGTATTCCCTTATTAGGTTAACACTTCAATACAATCAATATTCCTTCAACATTTACAATTTAGTTCTAGAGACTGTGAAAGTATTGTATAGAGGAAACATTGTGCGACACAAGTAATATATTATTACTTGTATGAATCTCTTCTTATTTCGAATAAATTGTGTATTGTTACTTTTCTCATACTCGTATGTTTATAATTAATTTTTCATCTCCTTTGTACAATTTGTAGGGAGGTAGACTTTTGTGACATAAGAGTTGACTATATATATATATATTCTATATTCTCTTTATTATGTATTCTCTCTTTTGTGTTCTTTAAATTTGCATCCTATACCATGCATGAACTTTTGAACATTTTAAAGCATCATCTCAAAAGAAATTAGCTTGTGGTTTGCCAAGTGCCAACTATTTCCAAAAATAAATAAGAAATGAGAATGACATTGACTACTAACTAAAAAAAAACTGCAGGGAGGACCACACGATTTTACCGACATTTCTTCTTCTATTTTTGACATCTCAATTATCTAGTATACAAATCGTATATATCACTAATAAAAATAATTTATTCACTAGATAAAGAATTTTTTTTTAAAATTTTTTTAAAATGATCTTTTTAAGTTAAAGATAGCTAAAATAAAGAGGGAGTAGATACTTTTTTTTCTTTCCTTTGCTGATAAATACCTCTAAGTTTCTAATCATGACATGTTATAAAAGGGTAAACTAATATTTTCTTTATTGCTGAAAAAGATATCCTAGTTTAACTTAATATGGAGTTAAAGAAAATAAATAAAATTATTCAATCTTGTGGTTTTAAATTAAAATTATATCAGATTTATCAAAATCTTTTTTAATTTTATGACAAACATATCGCATGAAAAATTGAAATTAAAATCTTGCCAAAAAAAGAAATAGATTAGTTTTTATAAATAGACTAAAAAAAGATAGTATGTCTTTCTTTCTTAAATGATGGGAATTATAAAATTACTCAAGAAGATTAGAGTAAATTGCGATTTGCACCCCTAATGTATTCCTCTTTGTAGCTTACACCTTATCCTATCATTTTTAATGATTTGCACTCTAATTTCCTTAGTTCTTTGCAAAAGCATAAAAATTTTCATGTTTTTTTACAAAATTTATACAGGGAATTACATATAAAAAACAAAAAAAGATATTTAAATTAAAAAAAAAAAAGCAATATTAAATACATGTTTGTAATGACCTGGTTGGTCATTTTTTACTTTTTCATGAAATTTATGGTTTTACCCTCCAATATTGGCCCCGGGTCTTCTATGATTGAGTTTTGAAAGTTAATTTTAGTCTTTGAGTTAAAAGTTTCGAGTTTTGTAAGTTTCGAGTTTGAAAGGATTAAGTTGTTAAGAAAGTAATTTTCGGTGCCTTTTGGAGTTTCAAGTATTGAAATAGAATCTTGTCAATTTCATCAGTTTTTGAAAGGTGTAATCTAATTTGTGAGAGTTGTCACATTTAGACGGAGTCTTATTGAAGATATGAGATCCGAAGTTATGAAATTGCGAAATTCTAGCTTTTGGGTTGACTTTGACCAACATTCTGGGTTCTGATGCTCCGATTGAAAGAGTTATGTTGGGTTTTGGGAATAAGTTTAGGTCTAGATGAGTTCTTGGTTGGTTTTTAAGAGGTTTCAAGCTTGTTTTAGCCTTTTTAGGCGTTGAGTTAGTTTCTTGTGGTTTTCATGGATATCGAGTCAATGAGACCTCAAATTCATGTTTTGTCAGTTCCTTTGAGTCTGGAACATCGAGTATAATTGATTTGCATTTGTGATTTGTGTGCACGGGGTTCCAAACGAATCCCGAGGATGAATTTGATATTTTGAGAGTCAGTTGTGTTTTCTAGTGCTGCATGCCTCACTTTTGTGAAGGTCTCGTTACTTGAGCGACCTTCCAAAAGCGATGAGGCTTTGCTCTTTCAACGCCTGTGATTTTTGCGGGGTTTCGTTTTGCGCGTTGAGTACCGTGTTGGTGATTCACTCCTTGATTCTACACTTGTGCAGGTTTTGAGCCCCGTGATCTTTTTCTTCTCCTAACTTCTAGTCTCGTTGAAAGACTTGAGAGGTAATTGCTTGTCATCTCAGCGACTCTTTTTTCCTTTATTCATGCTTTGTTCTATTTGTGAAGCACAAATATTTGAGAATATTTTTCGAATTTTGTATTCATTTTAGTGACTTGTACACGTGACAACGACATTTTGGGTATTGTTTAGAATGAATAAGTCTTTTTGCCTTTGTTTTGTTATTACTTTATCTTTTCGTATTTCTTTTGTTTTCGTTGGACTGAAGCTGACTTGTCTTGCTAGGATTAAAAAAGTGTGATCACATCCATTTTTGGATCGTAATAAGGTCATTTATTGCTTCTTTTTCATTAAAATGAAGAAAAAACATTCGTTTCTGTCACTCTATTTAATCTTTAATTTGGTCTCAACAATAATCTCGAATCTCAACATTAATCTCTCAAAATGGAGACTATTAATTTTTGAATATAAAATTCTTTTATTTTTAGTCAAATATTTATTCCCTTCGTTTCAAAAAGAATAACCTAGTTTGACTTGGAGCGGAATTTAAGAAAAGAAAGAAGATTTTTTAATCTTGTGGTTCTAAATTAAAGTTATGTCAAATGTACCAAAATGCCCTTTAATCTTGTGGTCTTAAACATGCTACGTGGAAAGTTAAAGATGAAGTATTGCCAAAAAAGAAGGGGTCATTCTTTTTGAAACAAACTATAAAAAATAAAAACATTCTTTTTAAAACGGAGGGAGTATTTCTTTTGATCACTTGATATTTGTGTTGTTTAATTAGTCGTGTTACTATTCCATCAACACAAAACATCTTTTCTTCTTCTCATTTATATAAGTTATTATATACCACCAACAATAAATGGGCAACAAATGAAAAGAAGAAACAGAGTTGGAGATTCAAATACAAATGACATTATTATTAATTGTACCAATGAAAAGAAGATACGATACATGTTTTGTACTCCATCAACACAGTACACCTTTTGTAAGTTTTGCTTAGTGAATTTTAAATCTATCGTTCTACCGTATATGCTTTTCTATTATTAAACTATATTCCTCTTTTATTTAAAGTAACTAATGCAATTATTTTGTATGTATATTACCTATATATCAATCATAACTAACTTTTATGAACGTGTTCCACATATATATCACCAATTAAGTTTTGTATATTTGGTAATTATAAGTTTCATCTAAATCAAATGAGCTTTTGAATATGTTGATATATGATGTATCATATATGCCTTATTCTATAACAAAAATATATGTTCTTCATAGGTTTGTATAACTAGGGCACATGTTATGCACGTTATTGATTTTTTCACACCATTATTTAATTTGAACTTAATTTTTGATTTTTTTTCACACTTATCTACTTAGTAATAACTTTGGAGAATCGATATTTAAAATCCAAACAAAAATGGTGAATGAAGTTTAGGCAAATAGCCGAAAATCTATGTAAAATTGATCGAATTTAGCATTATGACTTAAGTTTAAGTAAAGTAACTGAAATTCAGCCTTACGAAATGTTATATAATTAAATTTAATTCAAAATGATAGACTTGGATTAGAACAATCTAGTGATAACTAAAGAACTTTAAATTCGTAAATCAGAACACATTAAACAAAGATAATTAATGTCAAATTCTTTAGTAATACAAGGAGTGCACTTGATCAATTTCAAGAGAAATCTCCTTGTAAAGTTTTGACTTAGAGAGGAAACAAATATATTTTTCTCAAGTGTGTTGTAATATATGAGTTTAATATAGTCTACAAAATAGGAAAAAGAAATCATTACATTACAATATTATAATGCATATATCATTAATATTTCCCCCTACCATTTCTTACTTTGGAGAATTTATTTATTATTCATACTTCAAGTATGAATAATGCAAATTTTTCTCCTCTATTTTTATTAACTTCTCGTCTATTACTTCAATGTCTTTTATGCTATAGAATGTTTTGTACTCATATGAAATTTATGTTCATTCATTATTGTCCTAGCAAAATGTTATTCTATGTTCGCAGATTATATGCATCCAGTATTTCTGATAGAAAATCTTCTATCATCAACTTAATCGCGCGCATACGAGTTTACAAAATGCTATCTTGTGTGGTTTGCATTCA
>NC_028641.1:13384180-13395385 GCF_001406875.1 Solanum pennellii | reverse complement strand
TATATATATATATTTTCGTGGAAAAACGTACGCCATATATCTACTCAAACTCCGGCCCCATAACATGAAGAAATGGAAGCATGATCATCATTCCAACATCGCAATCGAATTGTAATAATTCGATAAAAAATGATAGAGCATGAACAATCAATAAACAACAAATAGCTAGAAGATATAGTGTTATATTCATAAGCAGGGGCAGAGTACCACCAATAAATATCTACAAATGGAAAGAAGAAACGGAGTTTGAAGGTACAAATTCAACATTTTGAAATTTAAATGACACTATTATCATTATCATACAAGTAACTAAATAACAATTACATTATCATATAAGTAATTTTCAAATTTAGTAGAATCCATTATATTCAATACCGGATAACAATCAATAATCGGCTAGTTGTAATAATTCATTAATGAAACAGAAAATCATAAGGGGTATTATTTATTTTTGAGTTTTAATTCGTAAGTCCATCATACTAAATATAAATGACCAAGCGAGGAGTGTTATATGTTTATTTTATGAAGGCACTTAATCGACATAGAGAGATAACATAAATTTTTTTAATAGTTGGTCCTCTTAGAGAAAAAATGAAAAAAATAAATGAAGTGCGTTGGATCATACTAGTTAAATATAGATAATTAATTAGGGAAAAAACAAACTATGTTTCCACATATTCAAAACTTTGTGGGTTCGTCTTCGTCCTATCTTTTTTGTTGGGTTGAATTTTTTGCTTGTAAGTAGATGCAAACGTTTGTTTTTATTTTTATTTTTGTAACTTTGTATGTTTATTAAGAAATAAAAAATAGAACAATCAATTAGACTGTTGTTGGTAGAATGTAATTTAATTATATTATTATTATATTTTAGATCCTAACAAATATATGAACTTGTTAATTTTTCTATCTTATCCTTTTAAATAATTGAAAAATGACATCTTTTTTATAATTTTGCACAAAAGTAAAAAAACATAGGGTGCAAATCATTAGAAATGATAGAATAAGGTGTAAGTTAAAAAAGAAGAAGAAGCATACATTAAAAGTGCAAATCACAAACTAGTGGGAAGAGATTAAGATGAATGACATTTCCGATAATGGCAAGGAGAGTATATTTATTGAATTCACTTTATATAAAATAGCAAATCTAACCCTTGTTAATATTCTAAATAGGAATCAATTACTGTACCGATTGTAATCTAATCCTCTAATCTAGAAAAAGACAACATTCGAAGATCTCTTAATTTAATTAAAAAAATAAAATAAAAATATATCAACTTTTAAGGGGAATCAATATAAAAGTGTATCATTATCAGTGTAAACTGTATACTGGGGACCATATCACCACCCATGTAGATTCACTTCTATCTTGAACCAAAGAACACCCACCACTTAGGACGATGCTCTTTTTTAAATAATTGACGTAATATATAAATATGTTCTCGGTTAGCATCTATGATTTTTAACTTTGATTTGGGCTTGCATAACACATATCCTACGTGACTAGGACACAAATTATCGTGTAGGATGTCACGTAGAATAAACGTATCTATTTATTCAGTTTTATATATATTTAAATACCTATTTATGCACACTTAAAGTTAAAGGACATAAATATGATCGAAAGACAAGTTAAATGACATAATTATGTATTATGGTATCATCCTACTTCCTTTTCATTTGTCCTATATAAGTGTGTCATTCTAGCTTCATCATCATCATAACCAAAACCAGTAATTCCATTCAATTTCTTGATTTAGAAAAACTAGTATCAATCATGCAGGTTGAAAGAAGTAGCAAGCAAGGGGGTTTCATGACAACAAAATTCACTTTGTCTTTTGGTAAAAGTGCTCAAAATAGTAAAGTTGAGACAAAACCAAAGGTGATTTTCACTAAGCCAGCAGCTAATTTATTTGTGACCCCTACTGAAACAAAAGTTTATGGCGGCAGTGGCGATAATAATGTTGATGATAAGGCTACAAATTATATTTCTCAAGTTAAAGAGCGACTCAGACTTGAAGAAATGATGCATGCTGAAAAATAACGTTTAAAATACATGTTTGTACAAATTATATCAATTTGCTCCAATATTATTACTCTTTTTGTATGTTTTCCTCTCCTTTTGATGGTTTCTTTTTTTTTTTCGATCAAGGGATATGAGGACAAATATTGGAATAATAAGCTTTAATTAGCTATTTCCAAAAGTATGATGTATATGTGTTATATATGAGAGATATTGGGTATATAATTGATAAAATCATCTTATATTAGTGACTTAAATTTGAGTTTTTGGTGTTTTCATTGAGGAAATTCTCGCAAATAACCACTATAATTTGCTTTATAGCTATAGTTTGCATATTTAAGAGATGTAGCTACAGTTTATACTGTCTTGTTTGTATAATTCGCATGTTTGTATCGGGGTACATTTGTATAATTCAATTAGTTTTGTATAAATTCGAAATGATGAATTTATACAATTAACAAACATTAGAAGTGTAACTAATTATACAAATTATATTATACAAATTTTGAATTATACAAAATTATACAAATTATATTATATAAAGTCCAAATTATACAAACGTGTGAATTGTACAAAACGAAAAAAGTTGAGCCGTGTAATTATAACTAAAAGTAGATCGCAAATTATAATTAACACAAACTATAGCTATGTTAACAAATTAACTAATATATATTTTCTTACACCAAATTTTGCCTTTCTCATTTTAACAACAACGTAATACCTTTCTATTTTTATTTTATATAGTATGTCGAGTTTTTTAGGAATATTATTACCCTTTTTGACCTGCTTGATATCACAGTTAAAATTCATATTCTCCCCTTCTTGAGGTGGAACTCTTATTGGTAGCCTATATATACCATATATAGAGATCAACTAGTCACTTTCTATCCTTTTCATTTGAAAAGTGTTGTTTATCCATAATCATTAGTCCCTCTATTCCGTGAATTTTTGAGGTTTTATTTATCCTTCAAAATAATTGAATTATTTGAAGTTCAAGATGAATATTTGAATTTTTTTCATATTTTTTTTTTTTGTTATTGAAATTTTAGATAAATTACAATATTTACAAAGTTATATTTTATTATTTTATAAAAGAGTAATAGAAAATGCAGTTTAAATTATATACTTAAATATTTTCTTAATCAATATATAATAGTCTTATAAATTCTGGGATAGGGGCAGTAACTTTTAATTTTATTTTTACTAATATGTTAAGTGTTTAGGATTCCAATCGAGTAAAAGGAATTCTAATATTTTGTTGCATTCGAAAAAGTGTCATAATAATTGCAAATCTAATAAACAAGTACAGTGAACTTAGATGATATTAGCGGCGATAAAATCAAACTCAACCCATTCAATTAGTTCAAGTTTGGGCAGATTATTAATCCATTCACTCATTAGCTTATTCATCCCGACTCCAACTCCGAACCCAGACCTGATCCTGATTCGAAACCCAATCCGAACCCCGATGCTAATCTCGACTTGAGACCCGGACCCTAACCAAAGACGCAACCTGACCCGTAACAAGACTCGAGACTTGACCCTGACCTGAACCGAGACCTAGCTAACTACAAATTCAACCTTGAGCCTGACCTTAACCCAAAACCTCGACCTCAACCTCGACCCCAACTTCGACCAGAGACCCAACCCTGACAAGAGACCCAACCTCGACACCAGACCCGAGACCAGCTTACCTTAATATTTTTTGACCCCGACCCTTACTCGAGACTCAAGATTTAACCTGACTCGAGACCCGACCCTGAACCAAACCTAAGACACCCGACCCTAGACTTGAGACTTGACCCCCGACCCTGACCCGAGACTTGACTCTGACCCCGACACCTGACCTCAACTCTCAACCCAAAAACCAACTCTGACACCATTTAAACACATGAAAAATAGGGTTGAAAATTGTTAAAATTAAGCATTTAGTTTTTTTTCTTCAATTAATTGATATGTTATATATAGCCATAATAAAGAAAAAATTAATTTTATTAGCATATTAGGTATTAAAATAGTTTAGAAGAACAAATAAAGAATGAAGCTGAGTAAAAATTGAGTTAGATTGGGTCTTGACCTGTTGTATAACCCATTACCCAAACCCTTTTGACCCGAGACCCGACCCTAATTAAAGACCCGATCCCGACTCAAATCCAAACTGAGACCCGACCCTGATTCGAAAACCAATCCCGATTGGACACTAAACCAAAGACCTAACCCCTATGCTAATCTCGACTTGAGACCCTGATTCTAACCAAAGATGCGACCTGACCCAAAACCAGACCTGAGACTTGACCCTGATCCGATACCTGACTAGGACTCTGACCTCAACCCTCAACCTTGACCTCAACTTTGACCCGAGACCCAACCCTGACAGGAGACCTGACCTCGACACTAGACCCGAGACCTTACCTTAATCTCAATTTGTGACCTCGAACCTTACTCGAGACTCACGATTTGACCTGACTCAAGACTCAACCCTGACCCATACATGAGACCACGACCCTAGATTTGAGAATTGACTCCGACCCCGCACCTGCCCTCGACTCTCAACCCAAAAACCGACTCTGACACATGACTCAAAACTCCATCCCAACACATGATTCAGAATCCGACCTCAACACCTGATCCAAAATTTGACCTCTAATTCTAACTCGAAATCTGAGTTTAACTCAATTCATAACTTGAGACTTGGGCCTAGAATCGAGGATTAAGAGCAGATCAAGAATTAGTATCAAGAATCGAGAACCGAGAGTTAAGTTTGAATAGAAAGTTGAGGTGTGAGGTTATTTTGGAAAATGATTTTCTTTTTTTTTTAAGGAAAATCATTTTCCTTAAATTTGAAGAAAATAAGTTGATTTCCTATATGACAGAGTGAGCAGTATGGAAAAGAAAAAAGAGTTCATCGGCCTTTATGTGATATAATATAATGAAGAGCAACTTTTACATATAGCAAACAAAAGATTCATATTTGTATGCTATAGCGTTTGCATAATCACACTCCATAGCAAACATGAATATGTATAATTCACTATACATATACAAAGAAACCAATTGTATAATTCACTATACATATACAAAATAAAGCAGTTGTATGCAAATCAATTGTAAAATTTGTGCATGTATAAAACGAGAAAGAGAGAAAGACAAAAGAAAATTGGGCAGGAGAATAATTGTTTTGTATAATTATAAGTGTATAGGACGGAGATATATGTATTTGTAGGTGTATATACAATTTTCTCTCGCTTTATACAAACGCAAATACAATACATACATTTCGTTTCTGTTTGTATAAATGATAGAGGTGAGGGTGACGAGTGAGATCTGGGAGAGTGGCGAGCGAGATTTGGGAGAGGGGAACGAAATATATGTATATATACAATTTTTTTCTCGCTTTACACAAACACAAACACATTTCATGTTTGTATAAAAGTGAGAGGGAGCAAGCAAGAGATGGAGCGAGAGAGGGAGAGTGGCGAGCGAGAGTTTGAGGGAGAGAGGTGACTGACAAACAGTTTGCTACAGGGCACAATTAAATCAAAGTGTGATTATAGTATTTAATTTAATTTATTAGTTTACCATTATATATAATTTTCCCTATAATGAATGATCAATTTTGATATTTACCATTATTATGTTTTTATCATCATTTTAAATTGTAACGTGCTTACCTTAATTAAAATATCTCATGAAAAGTTGTCCAGCCGAAAACAATAGTTATGTATCTTTTAATATTTTTTATGCCCTTGTTAGTGAGAGGGAAAAGTCGTGAATTGACAAGCTAATAATAAAAAGTTATATGACAATTAAATTTTTATTATAAAATCAAGTTCATAGCAATATATGTATAAAGAGAAGAAGACAAGATTTAGAGATGAAGAAGAGAACTTTTCTTCTATTCAAGTGTGTCTTTCAAATGGTGAGTGATATCTCTATTTTAAATGTTGAGATATCACTCCCAAAGGTCACAAATTAGTAGACATAGTTATCCAAATAGTTCTTATCACCTTGGAAACATGTAAACATGAATACAATTAAGTCTTGAGTATATCTAAAGGACAATCCACACAATTAAATGGATTTATAACACTCCCCCTTGGATGTCCATTGATAATGTGTCTCGTTAAAACCTTACTAGAAAAAATCTAGTGGGAAAAAAATTCTAGTGAAGAAAAAAGAGTACACATATTTTTTGATATACATTTTTTATTGCCTCATTAAAACCTTGCCAGGAAAATCCAGTAGGATAAAACTTTGGTCAAGGAAAAAAGAGTGCAACGCGTATATTATACTCCCCTTGATTAAAACATCACTTAATTTCTTGTGATGATGTCTTCAATCTTGTACACCGACTTCTCAAATATTGATATTAACAGTGTCTTGTTGATCAAATCGCATTCATGAAAATGTTGCATCGTTGAACTCATCCTGATATATCATTTTCTGATTTCAATGATATAACGAGACTCTGAGCTTATCTGAATACATTCTAGAATATCTATTTGCCATGACCTCGTTACTGCAAGTAAATTGCTCATTCAACTCATTTATAGCAACAATCATCTCGTGGGCACTTTCATTCTGCAGTTAATTATCTTCGTACACTGTGGTTGGTAATTTTTTTTCAAAGAAAAATCACATATTTCCTGTATATAGTGTGTCATTGATCTCAACAAGACACACTCTTGACTTGTTTCATGGAGACTTTTATTTCTGAATGGTTTGAAGAAGTGATTGCCACCATTTGCTTCATTGACCGCCAAGATATCATTGTGCCTCTACAAGTAAACAAATAGCGTGTTTGAGATATAGATTTATGCAAATCAGATAAAAATTCTCATTTGCGTAACCAGTCAGCTCTGACTTGAATTCCTCGGAATAGAATAAACCCATGTATATGGTCTATCGAAGATATTCAAGCATGTAAACACCATTTCATTGTCCTTTTGTTGATGAGGAACTGAATCTTGCCAGTAAATTTACTGCAAAACAACATATATTTGGTCGAGTATTGTTAGCAAGATGCATTAGTGCCCTGATTGCACTAAGATATGGAGTTTCATCACCAAGAAACTCTTCATCCTTCTTTTGAGATCAAAGTGGACATTTAATTATGTCAAGCAATCTCATAATCATTGGGGTAATCAATGAATGTGATTTATCCATATAAATTGCATCAAAAATTTTCGGGTGTATATTGACCGATGGACAAATATTTCATTTGTCAAATTATCAATCTGTAGGTCAAGACAAATTTTTATTTTATCAATATCTTTTCACCTTTCAAACGCTCAACAATTTTTGAAAGCTCTTTACGAGTACTAATGATGTTCAAGTCATCAACATACACAACTATTATAACAAATTCAGATTCTGACCATTTCATAAATTTAAGGACAGTTAGGGTCATTCTTTTTATATCCTTTTTTTACTTTATTATTTCAATCCATATAAGGATTCTTGAAGCTTTATTGAAAAGTTTCCTTCAAACTTTTATATGCTTTAGACACCTTGATTGCTTCAATGATTTTCATATAACCTTCAATATTGTCTAGCTAGACATGATAATTATTCATTATATGCATTCAAGTTTTCATATATTACCAAATCAAAACAAATCTCATTGCATATACCATAGGAGAAAACATCTCCAATAATGTCAGGATTTTTGCGACAAACCTTTATGCCCCAAGGCACAAGCCGTACTTGATATCTTATGGTTATACCATCGCATAATAATTTTGTACCCCACTAACATTATATCTTGATTTATGGACTATCAGTTCAAAACGTTACTTTTCTAGGTGAAACAAAATATACTTGAATCATGCATTTTATTTGACCAATTATTAATCTGTCCACACTCTATGACATATTTGAATTCAAGATCCTCGTCACAAATTATATCATTGAGCGCTACCTCATATCAAAGATATTGTCGACAGTTATTTGATATCGATTTCAACAAGACATACTTATCGAGATCTATTCATTTTCATCATTTTTCAGGTAGTTGAACCTTTTTCAAGGTTTTATGAAGTGTTATATCGTAGTGCTCTCTTATAGCACTTGTCTCATTATCATAACCATATTGATCATTAGCTCCTATCCTTCTTCAAGGAATTTTACATTAGGAACCGATTAGTCTATTACTCTTCAGGCTTATCATGGACTTTGTCCTTCAAGGACTTCTCATTGGAGCATTTACAGCTGAATTATAACATAGGGTCAGTAAATTCATCTGTCAATAGATTTGCCACATTATGCAAAAGAATTATCCCTTGAACTTCAAGTTCACATTTTATTTAACGAGAATCTAGATAATTCATAATTCACCTCACACATAATTTTTATTTGTCAATCACCTCTCCCCTTAATGTTAGAAAATCTAACATTCATCCCAACCTTATTTGAGAATTCATCTTTGTGCCTGGTAGAACAATTAAAATTATAGCTGCACATTCAACATTTTAGATGAATATTATTTGGTTCTTGACCCTGAACCAATTTTAATGGGGAAACCTTGTTGGCTTGATGCATACATGTGTTGCTACATGTTAAATAAAATTATCTCATACCAAATCTTATTTAGGAGTTTTGTTTTCATAATCATGATTTAGCTATAATTGAAGGCATACAATTTTTGCTAAATCAACCAGCATTATCAATGTAATTTCATAGTTAGGAACTATGCTCTTAATTTAACAATTTGAGCAAACAACCTTACAAACACCAATTTGTAAGTTGACAATAAAGCAAATGTGATCATCGTATAGATGTATCCATCATATAGTTGTAAATGATCCACAGGCAGGTGAATGAGCCCATATTCACCTTTTAATATGTTCCAAAAATTTCAGGGAGTACAATCTCAACCTTAGCTGGTACAATGATACGATGACCAAATCATGAGAGAATAAGCAACACAAGATAATTTTTGAAGAATATTTGATTTCTTTAGTATATAACTATGTGAACTATCAATTATTATTGCATCATATTTTAATCGAAATGACCAACCGATCATGCCAACTGATCCTTATTTCAGTATATTTGCATTTTACTTTTACATGTGATTTCATCAGTATGTCCATGTTTGTGTGCAACAAACAAGAGGAAACAATGGGTAAACTTTTACATAAATATTTATAACCCATTTCAATTGTAGTAATTTGAAGATAGTTAAATTTTTTCTTAATTTATAGTCTCAATATTTCTTTTCAATTCATCCGAAACTTTAAAAGTTTTTTTTTTGAGACTTACTACAAGTCCATTATTATTCCTCTGATAATAATATAACTTGTTAGAGCGTGATATTAATTTTGTGTACTATCACATATTGCATGACACCATTCCTATGGTGAGCATCTCCTTCAAGGAGGAAATTATATTATTATTGTCATGGTCAAAATCATTATGAACAAGACATGTTTCTTGTTTTACTTTTGTTGTACCATGGGTACACAACCAATGATAAATTTGTACTGCCATACAATAATATCATTTTGGTCATGACCACAACATTATAGGAAAAATTATTTCTTTCTTTTGCCCTTTTGATAGTTCACAATAAACATACCATAATATTTATAGGAAAAAATAATGTTATGCCAAATAAAATTTATTTGTTAATCTCAAACCTCCCATAGAGGTGAGTTGTGCCATATTTCCAACCACACATGAATATATTCTTATTCATATATTTTTTTTTTTCATATTTTGACACATTCACTTTCAAGAATTTATTATATTTCCATGACATACCTCAACATCACTTTGAAAGGTTAAGTGTACCACCACTTTATCTTCCTTTCTTTTGATGTTAGATTTATAAACTTATCAAATAAGGTCGCATGATAACCACATGTCCAATGACCTTTCATACTTTTGATGATAAAATTATTTTCACCATTTGAAGGACTATTTGAAGAACTCATATAATTCTTTCTTTTATAATAACCACAATAATGACTATTACAATTATGTTTCACTGTTACCATATTCATACGATAGAATGGAGCAAATCAACTGCCGCGCTTCAAACTTATCATACATTGCCATCACATTCTTTTCAAGAAATGGAGCAAATTCGATGGGACAAATTTCATGACTTTTCATCAAAGCCTTAGTCATCATTTTATCATCATTATAGTGTATTGAGACTCAAACTCAATGTCTTATCCATAAGACACTTTATGCCATAATTGTATGAGATTAGAACCCAATTCCTTATCATCATGGTGCATCAAAATTCACATTGATGTATTATCCTCTTGGTACGATAAAACTGAATCTACTGTCTTATCCTCAAATATTTTTTATTATAGTGCATCCGGACTTTAACCTGATGTATTACCTTTTTAGTGCGATGAGATTCGAATCCATCGTCTTATACTTAAACAACAGTATAACCGAAGTAAAACATGACTTAGCCTTTAAGTTTTTTAAAACAACCAAAATAATATTTAAACTCCTGCTATTAAAACTTTATACCTTCTTCCATTTAAGAAATTTTGTATATATGTCATATTCAACCAATAGTATATGCTTTCGGTTCCTAGTAATTGTTAGTGGCGAACACTATAAATCAGAAAAATATTTTAGAAAATACATATATACCTGATTTTATGCATATAATACCTTGATTCTCATAACGAGATAAGTCAAAACATTAGCTAAAGAAAAACTAAAACTCACTTTCAATTGGTTAGAGTCTTGTGCTGATAACGAGTTATAAAATCAAGTTCATAGCAATATATGTATAAAGAGAAGAAGACAAGATTTAGAGATGAAAAAGAAAACTTTTCTTTATTCAAGTGTGTCTTCCAAAAGAAGAGTGATATCTCTATTTATAATGTTGAGATATCACTTCCAAAGGTCACAAATTAGTAGACATAGTTATCCAAATGATTTTTATCACCTTGGAAACATGTAAACATAAATACAATTAAGTCTTGAGTGTATCTAAAGGACAATCCACAAAATTCAATGAATTTATAACAATTTTTTATACCTAAGTGATATAATTTTTAATTATTTAAATGACATTTACATTCCATTGATATGTTCCCTTATGAACTTATGCTATTGGATCTATGTGACTCGTTCACTTTACGGTTTACATTTATTACGACATTATTTACTACATAAAAATGCATATATATATATATATATATATATATATA
>NC_028641.1:13371554-13381025 GCF_001406875.1 Solanum pennellii | reverse complement strand
AAAAATCATGTTCGTCCTCGAACATAGAGTAAAAGTAATTACCTGAAGCTTCAAAAAGTTGAGGATATCTTGCACGCTTGTCAGACTCAGTCTCCCAAGTTGCCTCTCCCACTGATCGGTGCTTCCATTGCACCTTCACTGAAGCAATCTCTTTGGTCCTAAGCTTTCGAATTTGCCTATCCAAAATAGCTATAGGCTCCTCCTCAAATGCCAAGTCTGGACCCAACTCCACAGAGTCAAGTGAAAGCACATGAGATTCATCTGGAATATACTTACGAAGCATAGAGACATGGAAAACAGGATGAACTGCCGACAAACTAGGTGGCAAGGCCAACTTATAGGCCACCTCTCCCACCCGGCTCAAAATCTCAAAAGGTCCAATGAACCTAGGGCTAAGCTTGCCCTTCTTTCCAAACTTCATCACACCCTTCATGGGTGATACTCGGAGCCAAACATGATCACCCTCCATAAACACCAAGGCTCTAACTCTCCGGTCTGCATAACTCTTCTGTCGACTCTGAGCTGTCAATAATCTATACTGAATCATACGGACTTGCTCCATAGCATCTCTAAGCAAGTCTGTATCCAAAGAGTCCATCTCCGCCGAATCAAACCAACCAATCGAAGACCTACACCGTCTTCCATACAACGCCTCAAATGGGGCCATCTGGATACTAGAGTGATAACTGTTATTATAGGCAAACTCCGCTAATGGTAAATGTTGATCCCATCTAGCACCAAAATCGATCACACACGCTCGAAGCATATCTTCCAATACCTGAATGGTCCGCTCACATTGACCATCTGTTTGAGGGTGAAATGTCGTACTCATATCTAACTGGGTACCCAGACCATGTTATAATGCCTTCCAGAAATGAGAAGTAAATAGTGAACCCCGATCTGATATGATAGAAATCGGAACTCCATGTAGTCGCACAATCTGACTGATATATAGCTCGGCTAACTTTTCTGCCGTATACTTCACCCGAACCGGAATGAAGTGGGCAGACTTGGTCAGCCTATCAACAATAACCCAAATGGAGTCATAACCACTCGCTGTGGTAGGTAAACCCACAACAAAGTCCATAGTAATCCGCTCCCACTTCCAAGTAGGAATAGGCATCCTCTGAGATACACCCCCGGGCCGCTGGTGCTCACACTTGACCTGCTGGCAAGTCAAACACCTAGAAACAAAGTCTGTAATATCTCTCTTCATTCCACACCACCAGTAATGCTGACTCAGATCATGATACATCTTCGCCGCTCCCGGATGGATGGAATACCGAGAACAATGGGCCTCCTCAAGGACCAATCTAATCAAATCACCTTTCTTGGGCACACAAATCCTGCCTCCGATCCTCAAGACACCATCAGAGTCAAGGACAGCCTCCTTAGCTTCCCCTCTCAATACTTTGTCTCGAATGAGACATATTTTTTCATCATTAAACTGGTGTGCACGGATCTGCTCGACTAAAGAAGATCGAGCCTCAATAAAAAACTTTGAGAACTTGGCATACAATTTCTCCTCTCTCAACCTCTGAAGTACAATCCTCAGGTGTCAGACATGGTCCTCCTCAGTTTTATAGTAAACCAAGATATCATCGATGAAAACAATCACAAAAGAATCAAGGTATGGTCGAAACACCCCATTCATCAACTCCATGAATGCTGCAGGAGCATTAGTCAATCCGAAGGACATCACTAGAAACTCATAATGCCCATACCGGGTTCGAAAAGCTGTCTTAGGGATATCTGATGCCCTAATCTTCAACTGATGATACCCAGACCTCAAATCAATTTTAGAGAACAATGATGCTCCCTGTAACTGATCAAATAAGTCATCAATACGTGGAAGAGGATACGTATTCTTCACTATTACCTTGTTCAACTGTCTGTAATCAATACACATTCTCATAGTCCCATCCTTCTTCTTCACAAACAATACAGGGGCACCCCAAGATGACACACTAGGGCGAATAAAACCCTTACTCAATAAATCCTGCAACTGATCCTTCAATTCTTTCAACTCTGCTGGAGCCATACGGTATGGAGGGATAGAAATAGGTTTAGTGCCCGGCTCCAAATCAATAGAAAAATCGATATCCCTATCGGGAGGAACACCTGGAAGATCAGAAGGAAATACATCGAGAAACTCCTGAACCACGGGAACAGATTCCATGGGAGGTGGTTCAACACTAGTATCCCGAATAAAAGCTAAGTAAGACAAACACCCCCTCTCCACCAACCTCTGAGCACGGATAAAAGAGATGACCTTTCTAGGATAAGAACCACTAGCACTCTTCCACTCAACCCTCGGAACACCAGGCATTGCTAAAGTCACAGTCTTAGCATTACAATCAAGGACAGCATGATAAGGAGAAAGCCAATCCATACCCAAGATAACATCAAAGTCTACCATCCCCAGAATGATTAAGTCTACCCAAGTGTCATACCCAGCCAAAGAAACAAGACAGGATCGATACACTCGATCCACCACTAAGGGCTTACCCACGGGTGTAGAAACACGAATAGGTACAGTCATGCTATCACATATCATATCAAATTTAGCAGCAAAATACGTAGACACATAAGAGAATGTAGAACCTGGATCAAACAACACAGACGCAGGTCGATGGCATACTGGGATGATACCTGTAATAACAGCATCAGAGGTCTCCGCCTCAGGTCTCCCGGGGAAAGCATAGCAGTGGCCTCCTCGTCCACCTCCATCCTGGGTGGTACCTCTACCCCCACTCTGCTGAGCTGCAACACCACTACTAGAAACTCTATCACCTCTACCTGACTGAACTCTGCCACGACCTCTACCCTGTGGTGCTGGTGGTCTAGTCTGGAATGAAGAATTAGGTCGAGGCCCACCACGACCTCTTTGAGAAGTACACTGCCGCATTAGATGATCGGGATCTCCACAAGTAAAACAAAATCTCTGACCTGGGAACTGTTGTGTGGACCCTGAAAACCCACTATAATTGCCTCGCCCTGTAGGTCGCTGCTGTGAACCGTACGAGCCCTGACCCGGGCCATAAGAACCCCTAGATGTCTGGCCACCCTCAAATGTCGGCATAGATGCATGAATAGGTCCCCGCTGCTGAAAAGAACCACTCACTCTCTGTAATCCCCTACCTCCAGATGAGGCACCATGAAACTGGCCTGATATACGGGCCCTTTTAGGGTCCCCAAACTCCTCTCTCTCCATCAATTCCGCCTCTTTGGCGGCGCTCACAATGGACTGGAAAGAAGCCCCCTCCCTAGATGTCCGAAACACAGCTGACCTGATAGAGAAAGTCAATCCCCTCACAAATCTGCGGATCCTCTCTGTCTCATTTGGAATAATGGCCAACGCATGCCTAGACAACTGGCAAAAACGCGCCTCATACTCTGTAACCGATAAACCATCCTGTCTCAGACTCTCAAACCTCAAGCGACTCTCCTCTCTCACGCTCCATGGGATAAAACGATCTTGGAATGCGCTAGCAAACTGCTCCCAAGTCACTGGAGGAGATCCAACTGGCAAACATCCCGAATAAGTCCTCCACCAGTCTCTCGCTGGTCCACGAAGCTGGAGTGTAGCATATCTAACCCCATGTGACTCAGCTAATCCAACCACCTCTAGTAACTCTCGGCAGGTAGTTAGAAACTCATGAGCGTCCTCGCTCTTCCCACCCTGAAACTGAGGTGGGTCCATCTTTCGAAATCTCTCATACCTACGCTGCTCATCCTCTGTCAGAACAACCATCGATGCAACTTGACCCCCAACTGCTGGTGCAATATCATTCTGAACCGCGGGATCTACTGGTAGTTGCCCCACCGCATCCTGAACAACTGGAGCTTGTTGCTGCTCTTGGGTCTGAGCCCCCTCTCTAGTACGAGAGTCATGTGGTGTGGTAGTTGCACCACCACCCTGAGAAAAGCCCTCTAACACACTTAACACCCTCAATAGCGTATCCTGAAGCAAAGGTGTGACTACGGGATCTGGAGGAACCTGGTCCTCTCTGTCATCAATCTGAGGTTCGGTAGAGACCTCTCTAGCACGACCTCTCACTGGTGCTGCTCCACGTCCACGACCTCTGGCTACTGTCGCACTACTAGCACGACCTCTAGCTCGAGATCTACCCCTACCTCTAGCTGGGGCCTCAACAACTGCCTCGGGAAGTGCCTCCCCTCTACCACCAGTAACATTAGTTCTAGTCCTCGTCATCTGTCAAAAGAGTATACAACAACTCAGTACTAACGAAGGTAACTACGCACGATGAGAAAGAATGAACAAAAGGAAGTTTCCTAGTAATCTTTATAGCCTCTCAGAGATGAGTACAGACGTCTCCGTACTGATCCTTGAGACTCTACGTAGACTCGGCTTGTATACACGTGAGACCTATGAACCTGGGGCTCTGATACCATTTTGTCACGACCCAAAAATGGGTGTGATGACACTCGTCTTATCCCACCAAGACAAGTCAGCCTAAAACCAAATATCTAACAAAGTGCGGAAGTAAATGACAATCCAACAACAATTCCTATTATGAAACCAAGTCATATTAATCCAATCCCCAAAATCAGGTTGTCACGTGCACAAGCCTCTAATGTAAATATTAGAATTGAAATAAAATAGAAGTCTTAAATGAAGTTGTCTTTCAAGTAAAAACAAAGTCATAAACTGGAGTAGGAAAGTTCGCTGAGATGACAAGCAGCTACCTCACAATCCTCCACAAGATGCCTCGGAAACGAAGAGAATGGAAGGTATCACAAAAATCCGGGCTCGTAACCTACAAAAATTTGTAGAAGCAAGGGGTGAGTACCAAACCACGCGGTACCCAACAAGCAAACCTCTAAACACAAGTTAAGTGAACAAAATACGGGCACTTCTTACACCATATCTAAACCTCCACGCTACAGTCTAATAGTTTACAGTTTACCAAACACACAACTCAATAACCACACTCTATCAGTTTACACATTCTCAATAACAACTCAATATTCAACAGTCACAAGCTTCACAGAGAAACACTCACAAGATCAACAAAACACATGTTCAAGTTCATCAATAATAAAATGTGCAATGCCATGAGATGCAATGTCAAATATCGTGATGCATGTCTTTCTTAACGATACACACCCGCTGTCTCTCAGTCCGGGACCCATGGGGGACATATCTGTCCATGCATCTGTCGCGGCGCACGACACGACCCTCGATAATAGTAACCATCGCGGCGCGCGATACGTCCCTCGAAATATAATATCCATCGCGGCGCGCGATACGACCCTCGAAATGATACATCCTTATACCACAATCATGTCTCAGATACAATGCAATTGACATGCTCAAATGAAAATGAGGAGATAACCATTTTGATAACAAAGCACGATTTACAACCAGGAATACAACACCAACAAATAAGCAACAAGTCTCCAAGTCATTCTCAACACCACACAAAGAAATACACGAATTTCACACGCTTAACAAGGGTTTAGAGATCCACTTGCGTTAGCCAATCGAATAATTACTCTTGGACTTGAGCCTTCCCTTTCCGTTGAGCTTCTGAACCAATGGAATCTATTCAAGTATATATTCACAATAAGGTTTCAAAACTAACAACATTCACACTTTTATGTGTTTAACCTTGAACTAAAAATACACCCCAAATTTATAATCAAGTTATGATTCTTGATGTCAATTAAAATTTCCACTATCATAGTTTTCAAGTTTTAAAATAGGATTGCATCCCAAATTTTTCCAACGTCATAATTTAAATGGTACTCACAAAATCTTATTCATCTAATATTTAAATTACATACCAATATATCAAAACTTGAACCATAATATAATAACTAATATTCTGAAATTTACGCCTAATGATGCCATTAACGTATTCTGCACTATATTTTTTTCCCTTTTTCAACCCACTAATGATTGGCTCATTATGAACCAATCATTGACCCACTAATGATTGGCTCATCATGAACCAATCATTGATCCAAATGATTCAAATGTTTCCAAAATTTCTAATTATTCACGTGATTTTCTATTCTGCATTTTTCATTTTTTTTTACTCATATGCTCTTCATTTATTATTATACACACATATATATAATTTATTATATAATATTGTTATATGCACACATCTATGTGCAGAAATCAAGAAAATTAAAGGAGAAGAAAACTTACCTTAAGCAGTTCGTAAGCCGCAAGTGCAGAGAAACCCTTCGCCCCCTTTTTTTTTCTTTTCCTTATTTTTTTTTTTTGAATTATTTAAGTACTAAAAGTGATAGGTTTTACCCACATATTTAATTAAATATAGGCTAAAGAGTATAGGGTCTTAAATAAATTATCACTTTAGCCCATAAACTATCGGTTAGTTAACTCAAGTTAAGCAAATATTCAAAATTTCCAAAAATGACCTTCCGGGTCATTACACACATGTTCATACTATTCTTTGTAACTATAAACACATGTTCGAAGCTCAATTGGAGATTGAATTCGACTCATATTGAGAATTCTCTTCAAATGAGTTAGGCTTGAATGTGTTGAGATTGAATCCAATTCAAATTATCTTGAGCCCAACCCTTAAAATTCTGGACGAATTGGACGGGTTACCTATGTTTGGGTTCATTTTTGACACCTCTAATGCTATCGAACTTTGAAAGACATAAATACACTTTTCTCAAATGAAAATTGCATAAATAAATCAAACTTTGAATTGATAACAAAAATAAACTCCATAATTTTAATTTATTCACTTTTACATCCTTTAAATTATGTTGACTCCTTTCATATTATCTAAAGTCATTTCATAGACAACTTCTTGAAATTTTTTCGTGGCCAATGGAGGCAAATTTATTGCTATCGAAATACCTTTTTCTCCCTTTTCATTTTTAATAGGCACACAAGCTAATGGATGGTAAAACACAATAATTCATCTTTTATGATCTTTGTAGAATTATATTTAAACTAACAATACAATAATAAGTAATAACTATTGTTTGATATGACAAGGTTGTATATGGTTTCGAATTCACATTATTAATTTCTTTTTCGAATTTTGTACACGATCAAAAACGCAATCACATGATGGACAAGTACATTCTAATAAGAAAATGATTGAACATATAGTACCATCTCCATAATTCTGATTTAATCATTGATACATTGAAAATAAAGGCAAAAAAAAGTAAATAATAATCTTACATCTTTGAAATTATGTTAGCTCCTACATTTTTAAAATTCATATTATAGACAATTTTTTGAAATTTTTCCATAGCAAATGAAGGCAAACTTATTGCTACTAAAATACCTTTTTCTCCCTTTTCATTATTAACAGGAATACCAATACTAATTAAAGATATAGCTTCTGAAACTCCTCCAAATATTGGTTTTCCCATCCAAAATCAATTTCATCAAATCCAACAAATCTATTTTCTGACACAATAAAATTCCATGATTTTGATAACTTAGGTCTTCCTTTAATCACCATTAAATTTGTCAATGATTTAATGTACTCTTCATTCATATCATATTCAAGTTTCTTCACCTATTCAACATATGTAAATGAATTTGAACATAATAATCCAGCTTTCGATATTGTAGCTGGTGAAATAAATATGTTACCATAATATCCAGATGGTAATTCATATTTTTGTAATTTTCCACGTATACCAACAAAGAACGTCAAACGAACAATTTCTTCTGCAAATCGAGAGCAACTATACGACATTTCCATATAAATGCCACTAACAACTCGATTTTTGTACTTCCACAATACGAAGAAACTTGTTTTTTAACAACTTCAATCTCCTTATTTCCAAAGAAAAATGATTGTTGTATCAATTTATCTTCCATAGATTCCCATGCAATTTTTGATTGAATTTGCTCATCAAACTCATGATGAGTACATGTAATACTTGGTGATATTGATGTAACACTTAAGAGATGCCTTTGCCATACATGTAATATAGAAGGTGTTTGGAGCTCCTTGAATTAATTCACTTAATGCATTTAGAAACATTTTGAAGCCATAAGCATTTAGAAACATTTTGAAGCCATAAGCATCCATTATTGTGTGATTAACTCTAAATCCAATAGCAAATCCACCACAACTAAAACGAGTCACCTATGCATGAAGGGAATGCATGTCAATTATATCGATTTCTTTTAAGTATTATACAGAAGATAGCAAAGCAAACCTTGAAAGACCATAAGTAAGAAGATACAAGTAAGAAATATATCAAAAGATATAAAAGATTTAATGTGGTTTAATCAATCGACCTAAGTCCAATAAAGGAGATGATCAATCCACTATAAATATGAGAGTCTCAACCAATTCACTCTGAATACAAGGAGGTTCACAAATTCTCCTTCATAACCAAAACTCTCAAAACCCTATACTAGGACTATATTGTGAATGCTGGTTAAGTTTAAAGTGTTTCTATTTATAGAGTCCTACAAGAAGAGGATTAGTGAAATATGATGATTTTATGTTTTCCTTTTAGAAAAAAGGAAAATCTATTTATAGTAAAAAAAAATCAGGGCAAATAATACCCGCTATAACAGAAGTTTTGAAAGAAAAAAAATAATAGATATTCAAAACCCTAGGACTACATTGTGAATGTTGGTTAAGTTAGAAGAAAGTATTTCTCTTTAAATAGTCATAAACCTTTTCCCACAAGAAAAAGATTAGCCGAATATGAAGAAAAAATCTATTTATGATAAGAAATCCAGGACAAATAATACGTAACATGATCCCCGCTATAATAGAAGTTTCAAAAAAAAAAAAATAGTAGATATTCAAGTTGATTGTTTACCTAAACTAACAGAAGAGGACCACCAATAATTCCATCAGAACCAGGAACATTATGAAGTAGTAAATCCAAATATGGACATGCTGGTTTAATAGATTCACCTAATTTTTCAAGCTACACATTAGCATCAGCTTCAATAAACAAGATTCCTTCACCATTGCAATTTACCATAAACTTCTTATTAGGCCCTTCAATGAGTCTAACAGCTAATGGATAATAAAATACTAAGTGTTTTAGACAAACCATATTTTATAATTTTTGCTGGATCTTTACCTTTCATTGAGGAATTATATTTGTTAAATATTAATATGTGAGTATGAAAACGTGTACTCCCTTGATCATCAATTTCAGAAAGATATTTTTTCTGATAAGGTGTTATTGTTGTTGGCACTACTAGTTTTGTTTCTTGATATGTTGTTGAAATTGGCATAGTGTGAGCCATATGGAGTCAACTGTAACCATTTAAAATATAATTACTAAGATTTATATAGAGTCAAGAAAAATTGTTATGCAACATAAAAATGTGGTGATGGAAAAGTTGAACCCTACCATTGGTTAAAGTTATGGAGTTGGTTGTTAAACCCAAAAGATAAGAAAGTACAAGTGATTTTTACAAGAGTTGTTGACTCTAACATGAATATTTAAACATATATATATATA
>NC_028641.1:13367457-13370326 GCF_001406875.1 Solanum pennellii | reverse complement strand
ATATATATATATATATGTATATATAAATTTAATCAAATTGTATCGATATCACTAACAAAGAGAAATTGAGATGACAAGGCGATGTAAAAAAATCTAACAAAACAAAGTAAAATAATTGAAAAATTAGTATGATGTTGTCACGACCCAAAAATGAACGTGATGACACTCGTCTTATTCCACCAAGACAAGTCAGCCTAAAACTCGATCATTGCAATAAAATGCAGAAATTTCATAATTTACTCAAAAATACCCCCAAAATCTGATTGTCACGTGTAAACGCCTCTAAAGTATTACAATTGATTCAAAGAAAAAAATAAGTCTCAAATAACATTGTTTCTCGAATAGAACAAGATCGTAAATAGGAGTAAGAAGTCTGTTGAGATGACAAGTAGCTACCAAACAATTCTCCACAAGAAACCTCGGACGAGGAGAAGAGAAATATCATAAAGGTCCTAGTAAACTACAAATAAAAATTGTAGTAGCAAGGGCTGAGTATCAAACCACACGGTACCCAGCAAATATACTTCTTAACACAAGCTAAGGGGATAACATATGGGTACTCTTTACATACCAACCGAAGCTTCACAACTACAACCTGCATAAAAACCAACCCAATCTAACAGTTCACAGTTTGCGTATTACCCAGCTCATCAAAATAGTTTTAACAAATTACACATCCTCAACTACAAACTCAATATTTGACAATCACAACTTTCACAAAAAGGCACTCCCAGTATCAGCAACACACAAGATCAAATTCATCAAATAGTGGTAATCAAATATCAAGTAATTTCCAACCATCGATAAAACACATAATTATATAGTATAACGGGTCGAACCATCTCATTGAAACCCTACACTATAATTCAGTTCCAATAATTTAGAAAATTTACTTTGGTTGATTCAACGTGAGTTCAGCTTGCATTGTTATATTTTTTTTTATCAAAT
The DNA here is from genome assembly GCF_001406875.1 of Solanum pennellii. Taxonomy (NCBI): domain Eukaryota; kingdom Viridiplantae; phylum Streptophyta; class Magnoliopsida; order Solanales; family Solanaceae; genus Solanum; species Solanum pennellii. The sequence goes on along the minus strand of NC_028641.1, from coordinate 13,369,378 downwards.
ATGTGTCGTATTTTTCTTTTTAGTCAATCTTAATATAGTTATATGTACATCCTTATTAATTAGAAATAATTTCAACTTCAAATTATTTCTTATTTTAATCTTAATAAAATCATTTGTCACTTAGTTAAATATCTACGACATTTTAAAATTTGAAATTTTAAAATAATTAATTTTTGTTTTTTATACTTCATGTTGGAAAGGGATGAGCATGTTCATCGATCCTCCATCTATCTCACAAGATGTTAGGCTTATGTCCCTCTCTTGTACAACTATCATACATGTGTATGACTCTAATTAAACACACATTATTAATTTTCTTTAGCCCCACTTCAAATGTTCTTTATTCAAAAAAACGTTTTTCTTTCATTCTCTTTGAAACTCAATGATTTGGATTGCTTTGTGCAAAAAGTTGTTTGATTATTCAAACAGTCCTTCCATATAAATTTTATTATTCTCCCTATAGTTTGATTATATGCATATTATCTCACTAAATTAATAATCTTATACAATATTTCAATTCAGATATACTTAAATACATATATTTTAATAATTAAATACATTTCGAGATACAAAATCATAGTGAGAGAGATAATTGAGATAAGAGCGAAGCGAGCGAGCGAGAGAATTTGTGTGCGAATCACTCTAGATACATATATCTAAATCCAATAATATACATTCTAGACACATTAAGAATTACTGGTAAAAAGGGAGAGAGAGGAGTAAGAGAGGAGAGAGGCGAGCGAGAGAATCAGATACAATATATCTATAATAATAATGAATTCACTAGGGTACATGCATCTAGACACATAAGGCTCGGTTCTACTAATTTTGAAAAATTAGTTTGGTTTAGTTCAACTCGTATTTAGCTGATATTATCGTATTTTTTAATCTCAATTTATGTGTCATATTTTTCTTTTTATCAATCTTTAGACGGTTATATATATTTATTTAGAAAAAAAGTTGTAAATTTTAAATTACTTCTCATTTTAATTCTTAATAAAATAATTTATAACTCATATATATATTTATAACTTATTTCACATCATAAAATTTTAAATTATTTCTTTTTTTCTTAAATTTTGTGTTCAGAAATAAAAAAAAAGGATGAGGGGATACATATGTATGGCTCTAAACAAACACACTCCAAATGTCTTTTTCAGAAAACTTTGGTCTCTCTTTTTTTCACTAAAAACGAAAATCAATTATTTGAAAAGTTTGTTCTTTAGTTAACCCTTCAACATCAATCTTTTAGAAATAATGTGGATTGGTTGTCAAACCAAAGATAAGAAAGTATAGGTGATTTTCATAAATATTTAACTAACATAAAAGCTACTAACATATTGCTAGGGTGAGGTGACATGTCGTATGACATTCACCTAAGTGAAATGTTCAGAAATTTTGTTAACTTAAGCCAAAGGCATCCATGGACCATGCATTATTTTTATTATTTTAATTCACTTAATATAATCTAATTACAACATAGATTGTGGATTATTTCTTCTCCATGAAATCACAAAAGGGCTTGGAATAATTGCCATTGAGCAAGTGTGGCTTTTGGGTTAGAATTTTGCATGGGTACACATACATATAATTAATTAATTATTGCTAAAAATATTACATGTTAATGATTAGAAAACGCATTAATTATTGCTAAACAAATCATTTTTAATATTACGTGTTAATGATTAGAAAACATGCGTGGAACCTTTCAAAAATAAAATGCAATACTATCCACATAAATTAAGAAAACATTTTTTTTTTGTGAACGTTCATTAATAAGTCCAAATAACCTTATCAAACTGTTTGGCCACCTCGGGATGTAATAATCCATATTAGTTTGATTTAATATTGTTATGTTTAACGTAAAAAATTTTAAAAGAAAAAAAACTAAAAAAAGAAGCTATGTGGACCGGTTGTTAAA
>NC_028641.1:13341142-13367089 GCF_001406875.1 Solanum pennellii | reverse complement strand
ATATATAACGATCCGTCTAGCTTCTGTATATCATTTATTGCTTGTATAGTTGTAGAGATGGATAACATGATTCTCAAGTATACCAAATGAATATTTGGTGAGATTTTCAATTTTTGGAAGGTTTGGAATTTGGCCAAAGTCAATATTCTAGTTTAACGAGGTCAGATTTTAATTCTTACAGTTTCGCCAGACTCGGAAGGTAATATTTCGTTAGGACAGGTGGATGGTAAAATTCCTGAGACGTTCCATACTGATGTAAGTCATTGGTTGTATATCGAAATTAGGTGAATTTTAATTTTTCGTGTCTGTTAAACATGAATATTTTGGTGATCTTGCTTTCACGAGTTTTTTTTTAAAAAAAAATCTTTACAAACATTGTGTAACGGGTTGGAGGAAAAATATGTATAACACTAGTGAGCCGCATTGGGTGCACGTGAAAAGAATTACCAAATATCTTTAAATCAATTTCCTCCTTACTTTGAAAATATCTAGATTAGTTTATGTGACACCAAATATTAATTTTCTTGAAATTTGTGTGATCGTCCTTTATTTGAATCAATTGATTGTTGTTAACATTGTATTTTGGATCGACACTTTTAAAGTTAATTCTTTAAATTTTCATTTTTTAAATAGTTCAAAACATATTTTCTCCAACTTTATGCAATTATTGATAATTATCCTTATATTTTAAATTGTAATGATTTTTATTAGTTCTTTTGAATTTTGATTGATTTTAGTTAATAATATAATTTTCACAGTGCGTAGAATATGAAAGATTGTTTAATTTTTTTAAACCGTCAATTTCATTAAATTATATTCTTGAGTCGATTCTCTAAATGGTCACCCATATTTGGAAAATTGCCTTGAAATATCATTTATGTTTCATTTAGGACCAAAATATCACTCAACTATCAATATTTTCCTCCAAATATACTTAACACTCCAAAAGCCCCACTCTCTGTCTTAGTTGGCATGACATGTCATTAAAGTCTTTTCTTAATAATAAATTAATTTAATTCATTAAACTCATTTAACTAAAATAATAATCATAATATTTTTGTAAAAAGATATATTAGTTTATTAAGAATAAATTTTCATACTTGATAATCTTTTATCATAATTAAAAGTTTTTATCTTTTTAATGTTATGACGAATAGGTTTTTAAAAAGTACTATAATATCAACAATTTTGAATGATTATAAGAACATACATTCAAAAAGAATATTGATATACAAATCACTCATGAATGCTACTTACATCAATTAATCATAAATTGTATAATGAATTAATAATACTAAATGTCAATTTACTATTATAAAAATATTAATTGTGTATTTTGAAATTAATGCTTACAATTTTTTTATGAAAAATAGAAAGTGAATATTATTATAATTTTTTATCTAAAAAACAATATTAAATACCTCAAAAGTCTCCTTCTATTCTAGTTGATATGTCATGTCAATAAATCGTAATTTTAAAAAATAATAGACTTATTTAATATATCAAACTTATGTCTCTACAAAAAAATATATACAAATTATATGAAAATTTATGAAGATTATAAAAAAAATTAAAAAATCTAATAACTTTATATATTTTTACCATACAAAATTCAGTAAACAAATCTCTATGTGCGATTATTACCTGGTAATTTTTAAAATTTCTAAGTAAATTATTAGAAAATTTTAAGTAATTTTTTTCATAAAAGTATTCAAATAAATTTGTAAGGTTGACAAAAGGTTGATAGGAAAGGGAAAATTATTATTTAACTTTTTTAAATGTTAATTTAATTAAATTTTTTAATTTTATATTATATTATATTTTAACTTCTCATACAATTAAGCACCAATATATATTCTTATCTCATCTCAAATTTATGAAATACAAGTAATAATTAATTGAATTTCCTATTTTAATTCAATAATATAAATACTATATGAGATTAATATGCTGATAAATAAAGATAAAAATTTATTTTTCTAATATAAATATTATTCACATTCTATTTTATTTTCAAAAAAAAAATATTCTAAGTGTATATGGAGTTCAAAGTACCAAATTAGTTGACATTTAATATTATTGATCCATTATATATATATGATTAATTGATATAAGTTGACATTCATAAGTGATTTATATATCAATATTGTTTTTGAATATATGTGTTTATAATTATTCAAAACTAGTAAAATTACTCGCGCTTTGTGCGAGAATTTATCATCATGGAATATATAAATAATATTTAAAATCGATCAATCATTAAAACTAAAACAGTATATCGTTTATTCTTAATAATCTAAGCATAAGTTAATGAGTGAAAAAAATACATACCAGGATCTGTAACATAAACAGTGGTGTCAATAAGTCACTCAACATGGCAAAGTACACAAATATTTATTTGTGAAGAAGAAGAATTTTTTATGTTTTAAAATGAGAGGAAATTCCTCTATTTATAGATAACAAAGGGTAGTGTGAATAAATATTTATTGTGCCTTATCGGAAATGTTACAACTATTTGAAAAAGTTGCAGCCCTTCGGAAAGGTCACAACCTTTCATAGAGTCGTAACTTTTCATAAAAGTGGCAACTCTTCATTAAAGTTGCAACTCTTCATTCAAGTCGCAACTTCTCATTAAAGTCGCAACTCTATATAAAAGTCGCAACTCTTCATAAAAGTCACAACTTTTCGTAAAGTGACATCTTTTCATGAAGGGAGAAGGTTAGTTTTGGAAATAAATAAATTTAAAAGGAAATGATGGCTTGTGGTGGCGCCAAGTAGGCGGGCCTAGAGTTCTCTTTATATATATATATATATGATTATACCATTATCCATTCCATATTTTTAGCATTTAGGGGTCATTCAATAGCGTTAAGCGATATTCACAGTTTTTCGTGTGTGCTAGCTCATGAATATTTGGGTGAGATGACTTTTGAACAACTTTATTGCAGAAGCTTTACGAAACCCTTCGTTATGAATTGGAGGAGAGAGGGGGGGGGGGATATGTATATATGTAGCCTCACTATGATGCACCATATTTTTTGACATTTAGGGATCATTTCACAAAAATTAGGCAATATTATTAGTTTTTCATATGAGTTAGCTGATAAATATTTTAGTGATATGAATTTCGGGCATTTTTTTTTAAATGAAAGTCCATTTTACGAGATTCTTTGCGATTAGTTTGGGGAGTAGTATGCATGGACTCACCATGGCCCATGAAATATTTTTGAAAGTAAAACCGTAGTGTTTTAGACAATCCCTAAACTAATGAATTTGACCGCACTTCACGTGATTTATAAAAAGTCAATAAATTGAAATTAATATTTTTATAAATTCCTATATAAGAAATAAATTTTAGCTCTGTTTTATTGATTAAAGCATAAAATAATACTTTTATTGGTGTTAGATGAACCGCATTTAAAAATAAATAAATTTGCATTTCAAATAAAAGAAAAGTGAAATAAAACCTAATAAACACAACATATTTTTTAAACAAAGTAAAGTACACGGGACATTATTATGCATATTTGATATAGGCTTTGAGAAAATATATTGAAAAGAGCACAATTGTTTTTTTTTTAAAAATTGATGAATCATTACATGTACAATAATGTAATTGTCTAAACAATGATACTTACTAATGGCATCTCTATGAAAAAAGTTGTATAATAATTCTTTATAACTCGTTTCTCACAGTTCTATGGTGATAATAAAGAGGATGATGATCATCTAATTTAGGAATAACTTTACCAATAAGAGGAGTTATGTATTGCCACACGAACATCTAGTGTAACAAAATATTGTGAAAATTTATGATTATTATCGAGATAAAATTCTCAACTCTTACTTGTATGTAAATACTTAATTTTCTCATCAATCATCTCAATTTGTTCTGTCTCAGAAATGACTTAGTATTCCGCATTAGTTAGTCCACTTGCCAAATACATTCTATAAAAAAAACACTTCAAGCATTGTATAGCCATTGCCCCCCTCTCTTACTTCCTCTTCCACTACTTCATTCCTCCCCAACAACCAACATCACCTCATCGTAATAACTATCACCTACTTTTTACTTGTGACTCTATCACGACGATTTAAAAATATATAAAAAGAAAATTAATCAAACTATATTGATACCACTAACAAAGAGAAATCTAGATGATAGATGATAAGATGATATTGAAAAATCTAATTCTAAATAAAATAATTGAAAAATTAGTATGATATGAATTCTATAATAGAATAGATCAAACCATCTTAGTGACACCCCTATACTAAGTGTCACGATCGGAATCTAGTCCCCAGACGAGACCGGCGTCGTTGACCTCTCAGAGGTTGCAAACAAGCCTACTTACGTCATTCTTACTTTACGTAGGTTAATTTTAGCGGAAAATTTGAAATTGTTGATTCTTTAAATATACTTGCTAAACATTTTCTTTATATTTCGTAATCGTTCATCATCAACCATCTAACATTTAAGAGATAAGCAACTGAAAGAAATAATTCATTAAGTACTAATTGTATATCGGTCAAAATAGCACTAATACAGGGTTTGAACCAAAACAGGAAAGAAACGCTAGTGGAACATGATCCACTAGATCAACTCCAAAACTACGCTAGAATGTAACACATTAGCATCCTTGAAAACGTGAGGACCTACCAAACTCCGAATGAATGCTGACGTCCGGATAGCTGCAACAACGAACCTGTAGCTCTACTGTCCACCTGTGCCTGCACCTAAAAGTAGATGTTTGTATGGAATTATTACACACTTGTACTAAGTATGGGTATATGCAAGCACACACCAGGGACATGCATGAGAAAGAATAGCTCTTTCCTAACGACATGATTTTTGGAAGTCAAGTCAGTGGACTTGCCAATTTGAGATTGGGAAAGTTATGCCATGAGAGTGACATGCATCATTATAATTATCGTACTACACACAACACATAACATCTTCACATAGAACATAACATATAACACATAGTTTCTTTCATATTATTCATTCAGGTGCCATGAGAACTTGTTATCATGGACTTGACCTTAAGACTTTCCAAAATGAGGGCTCAACATATGGGACCTCAACAAGGGAGCCTTCTTTAGGAAACACAGTGTCTGCTTCATTCATTCATACGTACCTCATTTTAGTTCATTCATAGGCCAGTGTGAACACCAGCTATACCTAGGATGTAGTTTAAGACTTTCATCGGGTTTGCTGTGCAATGATCAGGAATAACCTAATGTCATTACCTGAATCTAGCTCACCTCTTGATTATCCTATCCTAACACCTTCGGTATCATTCATTTCTTTATATGATTCATTTGAGGCTGGCCTCATTCATTCATTGGGAACTTTAACTTTAACCGACATAGATCATGTGAGCATCATGAAATCCAGTGTCTCCCCCACACCGAAAAGAGGTGGAATCACCGGCCAAAGTGATTCAATAACATGCTGGCGTTTATGGGAATTTAACCCCGCCAGATCCCTATAGTGGCAATATAGGTTCAAAGACTAGGAGATATATGGAGACCCATACCCGGCAAGCCGGACAGTCTCATCTCATGAGAGTTACGTGAACCTCCGCCCTTCCCGAAAGAAGGCATCACCGCTCATAGCTAGCCTATCGGTGCTCAGTATAAAGTTCCATTACATTCAACTCATACATCATGGAAGCTGGCTTCTAGTATGAGGACATCATAGCTCAATAGATGATTTCTCATCTCATCATTAGTATTTAGTGTTTTAAACTCAATATTTTCATTAGAGTGTTCATAGAGACTGGTCTCTTCATTATCTTACACTCTCCTTGATGAGTACGTATTGGTAACATTTACTTAGACTCATTTGAGATTGCTCTCATCATATACATTAGCCTCACATCATGATTGTCACCACATTCTTCATTATTAGCACCTTTATTTTTCATAGTTACTCAACTCTTATTACGTGAATGTTCATTTCTTCATTTCATTACGTATATCTTAGGTTCACTTATTTTTGAACGTATGTTAAACTTACGTGTCTATACATACAAGCCATGGGGCTTCATTTATAGTGCGTTAAGTGATTCTTACTTTCCTAAGATTATGCATTACAAGACCTATGTATCTTGTATATATGCCAAGATCTTGATTTTTTATCTAAGTAGATGGCATTATTCTTGAATATTTTACTCACGTATGACTTATGTATCAATACGGAGGTTTGGGCACGGGAACCCAAATCTTGAATCACTTGGATATCATTTATATTTTTCATTGATTTTATTTCTAATATTCATAACATTAGAACTCTAAATTAAATCTCAACATTTTCATGAAATAATTAATTTTCTATTTTAATTAGAATTCTAAATTAAATCTCAACATTTACGAGAAAGAATAAATTTTCTATTTTTAATTAGAATTCTAAATTAAATCTCAATATTTACATGAAAGAATTAATTTTCTATTTTAATTAGAATTCTAAATTAAATCTCCATATTTACATGAAAGAATTAATTTTCTATTTTAATTAGAATTCTAATTTAAATCTCAATATTTACATAAAAGAATTAATTTTCTATTTTATTAGAATATCTAAATTAAATCTCCATATTTACATGAAAGAATTAATTTTCTATTTTAATTAGAATTCTAAATTAAATCTCAATATTTACATGAAAGAATTAATTTTCTATTTTAATTAGAATTCTAAATTAAATCTCAATATTTACATGAAAGAATTAATTTTCTATTTTAATTAGAATTCTAAATTAAATCTCAATATTTACATGAAAGAATTAATTTTCTATTTTAATTAGAATTCTAAATTAAATCTCAATATTTACATGAAAGAATTAATTTTCTATTTTAATTAGAATTCTAAATTAAATCTCAATATTTACATGAAAGAATTAATTTTCTATTTTAATTAGAATTCTAAATTAAATCTCAATATTTACATGAAAGAATTAATTTTCTATTTTAATTAGAATTCTAAATTAAATCTCAATATTTACATGAAAGAATTAATTTTCTATTTTAATTAGAATTCTAAATTAAATCTCAATATTTACATGAAAGAATTAATTTTCTATTTTAATTAGAATTCTAAATTAAATCTCAATATTTACATGAAAGAATTAATTTTCTATTTTAATTAGAATTCTAAATTAAATCTCAATATTTACATGAAAGAATTAATTTTCTATTTTAATTAGAATTCTAAATTAAATCTCAATATTTACATGAAAGAATTAATTTTCTATTTTAATTAGAATTCTAAATTAAATCTCAATATTTACATGAAAGAATTAATTTTCTATTTTAATTAGAATTCTAAATTAAATCTCCATATTTACATGAAAGAATTAATTTTCTATTTTAATTAGAATTCTAAACTAAATCTCCATATTTACATTAAAGAATTAATTTTCCATTTTAATTAGAAATCTAATTTAAATCTCAATATTTACATAAAAGAATTAATTTTCTATTTTAATTAGAATATCTAAATTAAATCTCCATATTTACATGAAAGAACTAATTTTTTTATCTTAATTAGAATTCTAATTCAAATCTCTTTATTTATTTATTTATTTATTTAAATTCGCTTCATTAGGGAGGTAGTGGGTTCGAACCCCCACAGCCCCCTTATTTTCCTCTTTTTTTTCGCTGAAGAGGAGGCTATGAGGTGGTGGGTTCGAACCCCCACAGCCCCTCTATCACTAATTTATTTAAATGGGGCGAGCAACAGTGAGGTTGTGGGATCGAATCCCCACAGCCTCACTTCTTTTCTTAATTAATTTCGCCTATCCTTCAGCTTTGAGGTCGTGGGATCGATTCCCACGCCTCGCGTCTTGTTTTTCCCCATTTTTGCTTTCTTTCGCGCGTAGCTGGAGGTCGTGGGTTCAAATCCCATGCCTCCCACTTATTTTCTAAATTAATTTCCTCCTCCTCCTTCCCCCAGGTCGCGTGTTCGATCCACCCAGCCCCCATTTCTTTTCCTTCTCTTTTTATTTTTCGCGCAATACAGGGGCGAGGGTTCGATTTTCCCACCTTGTTTTTTTTTCTCTTCGAATTTCGCCGGCCCCAGCCCCAGCCCCCGGTTCGAGCACCGCATGGCACTTTTCTTTATATTTAAGGCTTACTTTGGTGAGTCTCGGGTTCGATCCCTGCAGACCTCTTTTATTTTTATTCATTTATTTTTTTGTTCAAAATTTCCAGAATTCATCTACAACTTATTTCCAGGTTCTGGAACATTACTCCACAATTTTATACATCATTTTTACGGGTTAATTTAACATTTGTGTCTTATATATTCGTTAAGGTTCTTAAGACATTTCAACCATGTGAATTTCACGATTTTAAGAGCCTCTAATTGCACATAAAAAACACGAATAACCTCTATACTATTAACATGCTAAAGAAAAACTCAAAATCATGATCACAATCTTGCACAAATACATACGTATTTACATTCATATTCCCAAAAGACACAACAAGAATACCCAACCTAAGATCACAGGGAGCTAGTGACAGGGGCATGCAACGGGAACAACCTTAGTTTCGAGGTGAATAGTTTGAATCGCAAGGGGCCTCTTGGGAAAGAAGCCAAGAGAGAAGAAACCCATACCTTAATCGATGTTCAAACGCTGATGTTGCTGCCCGAAAACTCCTCCAAACCACTCCCAATTTACTTCAACGTACACCTCACTTGACGAACTTCTCTTAGCCTTGACGTTTTGATTACTTTTTCTTTTACTTAAAAATTCTTGTGAGTTCTTCAAGTGTGATTAACTCTTGATGTATGTTCAGTTTTGAAATTATTTTTGGAAGAAACCAACGTGAGAGAGAGACATGGAGAACGTGAGAGAGAGAGAGATAGAGTGTTATTAGGATTAGGAGACTAAATTCAAGACTTAGTCAAATATGATTTAAATTAGATTAATACAAATCTGATTTATTTTAATTAATACATGAAAGGACCATTATTCCCTTAACATTTCAGATTTTTAATTAATAATTAAATCACCTTAAGTACCTATTATTTAATTTAATTTAATTTTTTTTGGATCGTTACACTAAGACTCAATTTCAATAATTTAGAGAACTTAATTTGTTTTAATTTAACTTGAGTTTAGCTTATATTGTTATATTTTTTCTTAATCAACTTAAGTGTAATATTTTTCTTCTTAATCCAATCTTAAAATAGTTAGGCTTATGTCCCTGTCTTGTACTACATTGTTGGTGATTAATTGACACATATAGGCTCATAAACACACATTATTAATTTTCTTTAGCTGCACTTCAAATGTCTTTTTGAGAAAACATTTTTCTCTTTCTCTCTTTGAAACTCAATGACTTGGATAGTTTTATGCAAAAATTATTTGATTATACAAATATTCCTTCCATATTTATTATTCTCCCAATAGTTTGATAATATATACGTATTATCTCACTAGTTAATAATTTCATACATGCATTTTAACTATCAAATACATTATGTGATACATAATCATAGAGAGAGAGAGAGGCGATTAAGATAAGAGAAAAGTGAGCGAGAGAGTCTGTGTACGAATCACACTAGATACATATATTTGGATCCAATATACATTCCAGACATATTAAGAACTAGAGATACAAAGGGACTAAGGGAGAAAGGGCATGATATAAATGTTATGAGATAATCGGTTATACATGTTTATTTAGAAAAAAAGTTTTAATTTTAAATTACTTCTCATTTTAATTCTTGATAAAATAATTTACAATTTTCACATAAATATTTACAACTTATTTCAAATTATAAAATTTTAAATTATTTCTTTTTCTCTTAAATTTCGTGTTCAGAAATCGAAAAATGAATGAGGGGACTACATATGTATGGCTCTAAANCATTTTAATTATCAAATACATTTTGAGATACATAAGAGGAAAGCGAACGAGAGAGTCTGTATGCTGATCACACATTCACACTAGATACATGTATTTGAATCCAATATACATTCCAGACATATTAAGAACTAGAGATACAAAGGGACTAAGGGAGAAAGGGCATGATATAAATACTATAATCGGTTATACATGTTTATTTAAAAAAAAGTTTAAATTTCAAATTACTTCTCATTTTAATCCTTGATAAAATAATTTATAACTGATAAAAATATTTATAACTTTATTTTAAATTATCAAATTTTAAATTATTTCTTTTTTTCTTAAATTTTGTGTTCAGAAATCAAAAAATGAATGAGGGGATACATATGTATGGCTCTAAACAAACACACTCCAACTGTCTTTTTCAGAAAATTTTTGTCTCTCTTTCTTTCACTAAAAATGAAAATCAATGATTTAAAAAGTTTGTTCTTTACTTGATCCTTCAACATCAATCTTTTGGCAATGTGGATTGGTTGTTAAACCAAAAAATAAGAAAGTATAGGTGATTTTCATAAATATTACCCCCATTAAAATAGTGCTAGGGTGAGGTGGCATGTTGCATGACATTCACTCACCTATGCGAAATGTCAAGAAAAAGTTTTAACTATTATATTGAACTTAAATTTTATCTCCAATCGAAGATAAAAAAAATTCATTGATTTATAAATATCATACATACAAGATGGACAAGTAGTTAATTCTACATTTTTGAAATTATGTTAACTCCTTCCATATTTCTTAAAGTCAAGTTATACACAACCTCTTGAAATTTTTTCATAGCAAGAGGAGGCAAACTTATGGCTATCAAAATACCCTTTTCACCACTTTCATTTTTAACAGGCACACCAAAACTAATTAAAGATACAGCTTTAGGAACTCCGCCAAAAATAGGCTCTCCCCATCCAAAATCACATTTATCAAAACCACCAGATCTATTATCTGAAATAATGAAATTCCAAGATTTTGATAACTCTGGTCTCCCTTTAATTACAATTAAATCTGTTACTGATTTAATGTACTCTTCATTCATATGATCTTTAAGTTTCTTGATCATTTCAATTGCATATGTCAATGGATTTGAACATAACAATCCTGCTTTCGATATCGCAGTTGGAGTAATAAATGCATTCCCATAATATCCGGATGGTAGTTCAAAGTTGAGTAACTTTCTGCGTATATTAATAAGATATGTCAAATGAACTATTTCTTCAGGGTGCAAATCAAGAGCAATGGTACGACATTTCCATAAAAATGCCACTAACAACTCGAATTTCGTACATCCATAATTTGGAGGAAGTTGATTTTTAATGACTTCCATCTCCTTATTTCCAAAGAAAAATGATTGTTGTATCAACTTGTCTTCAATTGATTCCCATGCAATTTTTGATTCAATTTGCTCATCAAACTCATGGTGAGTACATGTAATGGATGGTGGTGATCTAGCACTTAGTATATCCCTTTGCCATACAGGTAATATCGAAGGTGTTGAAGCTCCTTGAATTAATTCACTTAATGCATTTAGAAACAATTTGATACCATATGCATCCATCATTGTGTGATTAACTCTAAATCCAACAGCAAATCCACCACAAATAAAACGAGTCACCTATACATAGAAATATTCTAGTTTAGTTAAAAATAAATAAATTGTAATTTGCAATAGCTACAATCTCTGCTACAGCCTCTGCCCTGCAGATGAGCACGAGGTAAATCCCTTGCTGTGTAATAGCCTGTGTGGTTATGTAAACAACATTAGACAAGTTCTATGTCACAAGCTCGACTCAGAAGACATTGAGAAGGGTCAGATAACCACCCTCTAAACCAACTTAGTCATCCCGAAGGACTAGTTTAATAATTTTTTTATATAAGAAAAGAAGATTTATATAAAAGGTTATTTACCTGAATTAGCAAAAGAGGGCAACCAATCATTCCATCAGAACCAGGAACATTGTGAAGTAGTAAATCCAAATATGGACATGGTGGTTTAATAGAGTCACCTAATTTTTCAAGCTCCACATTAGCATCAGCTTCAATAAACAAGACTCCTTCACCATTGCAATTTACCATAAGCTTTTTATTAGGCCCTTCAATGAGTCTACCAGCTAATGGATAATAAAATACAAGTGTTTTAGATAATCCGTTTTTAATAATTTTTGCTGGATCTTTACCTTCCATTGAAGAATTATATTTATAAAACATTAATACAGAAACATGGAAACGAATACTCCCTTGATCATCTATTTCAGAAAGCTGTTTTATCTCATGAGGTGTTACAATTGATGGAACAACTAATTTTGGCTTGTCATGTGTAACTGAAATTGGCATAGTATTATGTGCCATACGTGCCATACGTACGTGTAACGTACTGTTATTTGGTTTAATAGGTTTAATAGAATTTAGAGTGCTAGCAACGATTGATTGATTGAGTTGTTATTTTAAAATATGAATTATTTGTACGCATTTGGAATGAGATTTATAGTGTGTCAATTACATCAAGTGAGTGTAATTCTATCACAAACACAAAAAATGTGTGGTGTGGAAATGTTGGACCCTACACTACTACAAACAAAAAAAAGATGTGTGGTGTAACCATTATTTTGTTTTTTCGAAAAAAAAAGCGTTTAACACGAGCACTATTAAATATAAGGTTTTAGTATATAATAAATTAATTATTTAATATTTAAAATTAATAATTGACAGGTTAATAAATAATTCTAGCAAATTAGTATTCATTTGGGTCATAGTAATTAATACTATTTATTGTTAGATTTTCAAAAATGATTTGAAGAACAAAAAATGAATGTTAAGGAAAAATTTATTTCTAAAATAATAGACAAGTAAAAAGACGATTCACTGATTACTATTTTGTCGGTGACTAGAAAATACGTAAAGAACATTTATGTATGTCCAACCATTTTTAAAAAGAAAACTTTTTTATTTCTTTTTAATTTCATTGTTTGTGAACGTTACATTAATAAGTCAAAAAAAATAATTTATCAATGACCATTCAATGTCAAAGTGTATAATGATTCATATTAGTCTGATCGAATATTTCTCTGTTTAATAAAACAGAGGAAAAAAAAACAGCTACGTTGGCTGTTAAATCAAATAAAAGACGAGAAACATGTGTTTTTATATAAAATACTACCCCTTCTGCTGTATTAAATTGAAAAGGTATTTAATAATAATAATAATAATAGTAATAATAATAATAATAATAATTCTCTGTAACTAAAATTGACAATTAACTTAAGATTAATATATAAAGAAAAATGTAGAAACTAACATGTTAGTTAATAACTAATAGAAAATTAATGTTCATTCGGATTCGGATTCATCATTAATAAGATAGTCTAAGGTTTATTAAGATTTCATTCTACTAATTTTTATTTTTTAATTTGATTCGATTCAATTCAAGTTTAGTCGATATTATTATTTACTTTTTGATTCAAATTTATGTGTCATATTCAATCTTACAAAGGTTATACATCTTTTTTAATATTCCCTTTTAACTCAACCGAAACATTTAAATATCTTAATATTTTATGTATTCTTCTACGTAGATTTGCCCCCGTATTATATTCATCTTAGCACTATGTTAGAGAAATATTAACTAAGAAAAATTGAATAATAATTTAAAAAAAATAATGTGTTTCAAAAGTCTGTCTTTCTATGATTGAAATTTAATTCCAATCAAACATAACATCATCATTCTATATAAGTGAGAGTCCTCAAATACTACCAAACCAATAAAAATGGCTAGTGTCACGGATTTAAAGTATTTGCTAAGAACTCCGTGCGACCCTCGACGACTTACTCACAAATGTTTCAAGATCTTGTAAGTTCAAGGAAGTCTTTAAGACTTAGATCGCTAAGAGAATGGTTACAACTTCTTGGTACCTTTACAAATGAGAGGCACCTCTATTTATACTACTTCCTAGGGACTAAAGTGCAATTAATATTTCTTTACAAGTCCCTAAAAAATTTACACTTTGGTCCCCTTTCTAGAGAATTCTACACTACTTTGGGACCTTCTCTAGCCTTCTTGAGTCTTCCAAAAGGTTCTAGAGTTCTCCGCAAAACTCTAGAACGTTCTGCCCCTATCCCAACGCAGAATTAGACTGGAATTGTGGCGGGACATCACACGCTCCCCCACCTGCGGATGTGACGGTCACGGCGCATTGCTGTAAGAACTCCTGGACTTTGTCTTTGAATTACCACAAGTCTTCATATTTCTCCCATGTGGCTTCTTCTGGAGTTTGTCCCTTCCAATGTACGAGGAACATAGAGCTGGCTTGTTGACCTCGCTTCCGTTTGGCTTGATAATCTATGATAGCCTCGATCTCCCCGTCGTGCGAGGCGATGACAGTAACGGATGCCCGTTGTGCTCAGTTCCGGCTAGGATCTTCCTTGTCCTCATGGTATGGCTTGAGGACGCTTGCATGAAACACCAGATGGAAATCGAAGTGTGGATGTAACTCCAACTTGTACGATATCTTGCCCACCTTGTCAACGATCTTGAACGGACCCTCATATTTGCGCACTAAGTTTTGATGAACGCCCCTTAGTGCCTTGAACTGTCTTGGGTTGAATTTCACCAATACCATGTCTCCTTCTTTATATACTATGGGACGATGCTTGCGGTCGGCGAACTTCTTCATCTTTTTGGCTGCCTTGTCCAAGTAGGACTTGGCAGTGTCAAGCTGCTCCTCCCATCCCTTGGCAAGATGGTATGCATCCAAACTCTTTTCCTCAAAAGCAGTCGGTAACAAATGTGGAGTTTGGGGTTTTTGGCCTGTCACCAACTCAAATAGTGTGCGCCCTATGGACTCGTTCCTCTGTAAATTATAGGAAAACTGTGCCATGTATAGGAGTCTGGACCAATCCTTCTGATGTGCACTAAGATAGTGCCTTATATAGCACTCCAATAGGGCGTTGACGCGTTCGGTCTGGCCGTCGGTCTGCGGGTGGAAACTTGTGGAGAAGTGAAGCTCTCTGCCAAGTATCTCGAACAACTCCCTCCAAAAGTTTCTGATAAAGTGTGGGTCGCGGTTGCTAATGATATGTCTCGGAAGCCTCAAATAATTCACCAAATTCTTGAAGAATAATCGAGCAGCTTCCTTTGTGGTGCAACCCGCTGTGGCGGGCATGAAGGTAGCATACTTTGAAAACCTGTCCACCACGACCATGATGTTCCAAACTCGTCGGACTTCGCAAGGAAGTGATGAAGTCCATAGTCACGCTCTCCCATGGGCGTTCTGCTACAGGTAGTGGCTTTAGTAACCCTCCTTGTTGCCTTTGCTCCACCTTATCTTGTTGGCACACAAGACAAGTTTGTACATAGCACTCGATATCATCCCACATGCGTGGCCAGAAGTAAATAGCCTCGATCAGTGCCCTCGTACGCCGCTGCCCCGGATGCCCAACCCACAGCGTATCGTGGCTTTTCTTAATGATGCGCCGCCTGATAGACCCGAACTTAGGCACATAGACCTTTCGACCGGTAGTGAGCAAAAGGCCATCTTCTATCCAAAAGCGTTTGGTTTTGCCTTGGGCAGCCAATTTCATCAGCTTCTTGGCCTCTGGATCGTGTTGCATGTCATCCTTGATTACATCTTAAATGTCACAGTGACCTGTCGTGATGGCAGCAAGCTCGGTCTTCCTACTTAGTGCGTCGGCTACAACGTTGCCTCTTCCTGCTTGTACTCCAAAACGTAGTCGAACTCGGTCAGAAAATCTTGCCATCTAGCTTGCTTTGGGGTGATCTTCTTTTTTTATTGGAAGTAGCTAGTGGCCACGTTGTCAGTTTTGACAACGGATTTGGAGCCTAGTAAGTAGTTTCTCCACGTGCGTAGGCAATGCACAATGGCGGTCATCTCTTTCTCTTGCACCGTGTATCGTTATTTGTCCTCGTTTAGTTTGCGGCTCTCAAATGTTATTGGGTGTCTATCTTGCATTAAGACTCCCCCAATGGAAAAGTCTGAGGCATCCGTATGTATTTCAAAGGTCTTGGAGAAGTCGGGCAGCGTCAAGATCGATTCTTTCGTTACTGCGGCCTTAAGACCTTCGAACTCTCTTTGACACTCCTCGCTACAAACCCACGACTTATTCTTCTTTAACAACTCAGCCAGTGGAGTAGCCACTGATGAACCTGCGATAGTAATTCGCAAGTCCAAGGAAGGATCGCTGCTCAGTCACCTTCGTGAGTGCCTCCACTCCTGGATTGCCCGAATATTTGCCTTGTCCATCCGTAGTTCGCCCTGCTGATAACATGGCCTAAGAAGTGCACCTCGTGCTAGGTGAACTCGCACTTCTCCCGCTTTACATAGAGATGGTTCTCCCGTAAGATTTGGAAGACTTCCCTCAGGTGCTCCACGTGCTCCTCTAAGGTGTTGCTATAGATGACTTATGTCATCCAAGTACACCACCACGAACTGGTCTAAGTAGGGATGAAAGATTTTGTCATCAGCGTGCAAAAGGTGTCGGGTGCGTTGATTAAGCCAAAAGGCATCACCAACCACTCGTATTCTCCGTGTCTAGTAACACACGCTGTCTTCGGCTCGTCCCCCTCCGCGATACACACTTGGTAGTAGCCTTTTCGGAGATCCATCTTAGTGAAGTATTTGTCTTGCCCAAGTCTATCAAACAAATCTGCAATCAGTATGATATGATATTTGTTCTTGATTGTTACATTATTGAGCGCCCGATAGTCGATGGATAAGTGCAATGACCCATCTTTCTTTTTCTGAAATAATACTGGCGCGCCATAAGGTGCCTTGGATGGACGGATGTGACCGGCCTCGGGGAGCTCCTTCAACTGCTTCCTTAGCTCCTCTAACTCGGGTGGAGCCATACGGTAAGGTGCATGTGCGGGTGGCTTGGTTCCGACCTCCAACTCTATCTTGTGATCTACCTCGCGCCTCAGAGGTAGAGTCTTTGGCAGCTCGTCCGACATCACGTCCTTGTTCTCTTTAAGGACAGTCTCTATGATTGGTGGCAAGGACTCCATAGTACCATTGTCTTCTCATGAACTTGCAATGGTAGCTAGGAACATCAGTTCTCCTTTCTTTAGGCCCTTCACAATCTGCATGACCGATAAGTGGGCGTGTCCTTCCTTCCCAATCTCAGCCTCTTTGCGTCTCCACCATAGCATAGCCATCTCGAACAGATACAACATGACAGTGTTGATCTTATTTTTGTCGCTTCTCACCCGACTACACTTGAAGTAATTCTCCAAGTGCCATCGAAAGTTTTCCACCTCTCGAGCATCACGGATGCCCTTGAATATAGGTGGCTTGGGAGCCACGACCCTGGCCTCCCTATCACGATCAGGTGATGCAGTTCTTCCAACCTCCACGCCTTCCTTAAGTGTTTTCACTTCGGCCTTCAGCGTCTCAATTGTGCTAAGCGCGTCCATAAGCTGACACTCCAAGGAAGTTATGGCCTCCTTCATCTCTAACTCGGCCTGCTGGCGACCCTCTAACTCCTTACGGATTTCTCGGTCTCTTCAAGGGTGAAGTCCTAAAGGGTCTTGAACTTGTCGCCTGCCACGTTGATGCGCCGACCTAATATCTCTACGGCCTGCCTTGCCACTTCCACCCTTGCGACCCATTCTTTTCCATCAATGACGTCTATGGTATCTTCGCCCAATTCTTCGTCACTTGCTTCGGCACTCGAGGGTGGATGAGATGTTAGCGCCTCGCTAGGTGTGAGTTCGGGCAGCACCTCATTACCCTTTTAATGTTTCTTCCCCTTTCGGTTTTTCATACCACCATCCATACGGACGTTGGTGGTGCTAGCGCCGTTTACGTCTCCTTCGGTAGCCATTCCCTTAGTATCAAATCTCGCTCTAATACCACTTTGTCACGGACTTAGAGTATTTGCTAAGAACTCCATGCGGCCCTCGACGACTTACTCACTAATCTTTCAAGATCTTGTAAGTTCAAGGAAGCCTTTAAGACTTAGATCGCTAAGAGAATGCTTACAACTTGCTTCATACCTTTGCAAATGAGGGGCACCTCTATTTATACTACTTCCTAGGGACTAAAGTGCAATTAATATTTACTTGTCAAGTCCCTAAAATATTTGCACTTTGCTCCCCTTTCTAGAGAATTCTACACTATTTTGGGACCTTCTCTATCCTTCTTGAGTCTTCCAAAAGGTTCTAGAGTTCTCCGCACAACTCTAGAACGTTCTGTCCCTATCCGGACGCGGAATTAGACTGGAATTGTGGAGGGACGTCACAGTAAGGCTGATTAAATTTAAAGACATTAGCTAACTCATTTTATTTGATGATGTAATGCCTCATGTTTGTTGTAAAACTCTAATTTTCTTGGAGGATCAACATTTGCTTGCAACATATTAATTAATTCAATTATAAATATAAAAAATAATGGACAAGTATTACTTATTAATGGAAAAAGGGTGGAATATTACAAGCTTCAGAATTTTGATTTATTAACTCCCAAAACATACAAATGCAGGAAAAGAAAAATTAATTCATCACTAAAATTATATTGACTCCTTCACATTTCTTAAAGTCTTGTAGACAACTTGTTGAAATTTTTCCATGATCAATGGAGGCAAATATATAGCTATCAAAATACCTTTTTCCCCCTTATTATATTTTTAACTTGCATCCCAAAACTAATTACTGATATAGCTTTTGGAACCCCACCAAAAATAGGATTTCCCCATCGAAAATCAAATTCATCAAATTCAACATATCTATTATCTGATGATATTTGAAAATTTCAAGATTTTGACAACTCTGGTCTTTCTTTAATAACCATTAAAACTATTACTGATTTAATGCAATCTACATGCATATTATCTTTGAGATTTTTGACCAATTCTACTGCATATGTCAGTGGATTTGAACATAATAATCCTGCTTTTGATATTGTAGCTGGAGTAATATATGCATTCCATATTCACGTGGCAGTTCAAAGTTGAGTGACTTTTCACGTATGTTCATTAGTAACGTGAAACGAACAATTTCTTTAGGGTGCAAATCAAAAGCAATGGTACGACATTTCCATAAAAACGCCGCTAATAACTCAAATTTCGTACATTCAGAATTTGAAGGAACTTGATTTTAATAACTTCCATCTCCATATTTCAAGAGAAAAATGATTGTTGTATCAACTTATCTACAATTGATTCCCATGAAATTTTTGATTCAATTTGCTCATCGAATTCATTGAGTACATGTAATACATGGTGATATTCTAGCACTTAGGAGATGCCTTTTCCATATAGGCAATATAGAAGGTGTTGAAGCTCCTTGAATTAATTCACTTAATGCATTTATAAACATTTTGAAGCGAGAAACATCCATCATTGTCTGATTAACTCTAAATCCAACAACAAATCTACCACAAGTAAAATGACTCACCTAAACATAAAGGGAATGAAGGTCAACTATATCTAAAATAACTAGGTGTTATGCAGAAGATAACAAAGCAAACCTCGAAAGACCATGAGTAAAAAGATACAAGTGAAAAATATATTAAAAACACAAAGATTTAACGTTGTCCGGCCAATCGACCTATATCCCACAAAAGAGATGATCAATCTACTATAAATATGAGACTACAAAATATAGAGAGAAATAACCTCAACCAATATTCACTCTGAATATAAGGAGGTTCACAAACTTTCCTCCATAAACAAAACTCTCAAAACCCTAGAACTATATTGTGAATGTTGATTAAATTAGAAAAAAGTGTTTCTATTTATAGAGTCCTAGTAGTGCTTGCATTATACTACAAAAAAACATATAAATTACGGAGGTTTTATTATAGGGGTCAAATTAACCCCCACAAATTATATCAAACCATGGAGGTTGGCTTGACCCCTAACAATTTTGATATAACTTGCGGGGTTTATTAAACCCTAAAAAGCTTAAATTTTATAATATAATATTAAGGTGCTAATGTGACGTGTCTGCTCAAAATTTTTCCCCAAGCAAAAAAAAATTCATTCTATTTTCAACTTTAACCAGGTCCTAATAAACGATAATCAGGGCTTTTCATGGTAGACTCAAAATTGAGATGTAGAATTCATGTTGGCGAAGCCACCTGTGACATCCTGCCACTTTTCCAGCCCATTTTGCAGCAGCCTGTTGGGGCAGGCCCAAGTTTGCAGCATTCTGAGCAAACAGGAAGCAGCCCAGGCGGCCCAAAGCAAGTAGGCAGCAGCCCAGGCGTCCCAAGGGACTTGGAGAGGCTTGCAGCAGACTCTAGGTCGTCCTAGAGTCTTGGAGCAGACCTTGGGGGCAGATTTTGAGGCAACCTTGGGGGCAGATTTTGAGGCAGAGTAGAAGGATTCTAGGAGCCTTTTTCGGAAGCCGTAGAGACATCTTCTAGGGATATGAAGCATGTACATAGGACTTGTAAATCAGCACTTAATTACTCTTAGGCATTAGAGTAGTATAAATAGTAGTAGCATTTCATTTGTAAAGCATCCAACAATCCAACAAGTAATATAAGTCCTTCTTCCGAAATTCTGCTTTTGTCTTTCTTCTTATTTTCTTAGCGATCCGAGTTTAAGGCTTACTTGAGTTTGCAAGAACGTGAAAGATTCGTGAGTAAACCTTCAAGTGCCGCACGGAGTCTTGTCCGAATTAAAAAGTCCGTGACAAGTGGTATCAGAGCAGGTTCATCGTAAGAAAATGACTAACGAAGGAGACGGTAGCGGCACTAGCAACACCCCCAACATTCGCTCTGATGGAGGAAAGAAAAACAAGAAAGGGAAGAACAAGCAGAAGGGAAGCGAACCCAATCTGCCCGATCTTCCACCAAGCGATCCTCCACCAAGCGATGGACAAACATTTCTCCCGCCCACTATTGTCGATGGAAGTGACGACGACAACGGCGAAGATGCCGTAGACGTTACTGTTGGACATGAGTGGATTGCCAGCGTCGAAATGGCGAAGCAAGCTGTTGAGATCTTAGGCCAGCGCTTGAATGGAATGAACAGAAACTTCAAAGACCTCGAAGAGCACGCCCTTGAGGAAGTTGAGGAAATCCGGAAGGAGTTGGAGGTACGCAAGCGGACTGAGTTAGCGATGAAGAAAACCATTACTTCCTTGGAATTCAGGTTCTTAGACGCCCTTGCGACGATTGAGACGCTGAAGAACAAGGTAGAAACTCTCGAAGAAGAGATAGAGGTTGGTTGATAAACATCACTTGGCCAGGAAAGGGAGACCAGAGTCGAGGTTCCCAAGCCACCAATATTCAAAGGTGTCCGTGACGCCTTAGAGGTGGGTAACTTCCTATGGCACTTGGAAAATTATTTCAAGTGTAATCGGGTCAGGAGCGATGCCAACAAGATCAACACTGCCGTGTTGTATCTTTCCGATGTAGCCATGTTATGGTGGAAACGCAAAGATGCCGAAATTGAGAAGGGCATTCGTACCATCGACACATGGGAACAATTCCGTGAGGAATTTAAGAAAGCTTTCTTCCCCAATAATGCCGTGTATGAGATGAAACGCAAACTCCGAGAGTTGAAGCAGACGGGAAGTATCAAGGCGTATGTGAAAGAGTTCACAATTTTAACCCTCCAAATTCCCCAACTTACGGAAGATGACATGTTGTTCACCTTCATGGACGGGCTGCAGAATTGGGCGAGGACCGATTTAGAGCGGCGTCAAGTAAAAACCATTGATGAAGCCATCACTCAAGCCGAAACCTTGACAGATTTCAAACATGATCGTTTGGACAAGGCGAAGGGCATGGAGGCAAGGGGCAGTCAAGCCAAAGGGGGGGGGGAGATCATGGCCGAGGCAGAGAACAGTCGGCACCTCCCAAACAGCGTGACCCGCCCAAACCGGATGGCAGACGGTTTGAACGCCAAAAGTTCTCGGAGAAGCGGACGCAGTCCAGCAAAGGAGACGGGTGCTATATATGTGGTGGACCACACGGTTATGCCAGGTGCCCAAAGATGAAGAGCCTTGGTGCCATCGTCCGTGAACGGAAGGAAAAGGAGGCACAAGAGAAGGCGAAATCGGCAGACACTACTCAGCTAGGCATGGTTAGTCTGTGCGGTGCTATAGCCAAACAGACCGACAAGCCAAGGGACTGCAGGACGCAATATGTGGACATCTCCATCAACGGGCAACCAGCTCGGGCCATGGTGGACTCCGGTGCCGAAGCAAATATCATGACCAAGACGATGGCGGAAAAATTGGGACTGAAAATTGTTCCAAGTAACAATCGCATCAAGACGGTCAACGCTCCACCAACTCCCGTGTGTGGAATTGCTCGTGAGGTCAGCATCACCTTAGGGAAATGGCACGGTAAAACGAATTTTACCGTTGCTCCTTTGGACATTTTCGACATCATTCTTGGGCAGGAGTTTTTTCAACGTTGTCACACAATGATTGATCCCTACCTTCAACAACTCATGGTGATGGAAGGGAAAAAATCATGCATGGTACCTCTTGTTAAGGTGCCAAAGAAAGATGGGTATGCTCATCTATCGGCCATGCAGATTGTGAAGGGCCTGAAGAAGGGAACACCGACTTTCCTTGCCACCATTGCAAATTCGGATGAAGACCATGGTGCTATGGAACCTTTGCCACCAATCATAGAAACTGTTTTGGAGGAAAACAGTGATGTGATGCCGGAGGAGCTGCCGAAGACACTACCTCCAAGGCGCGAGGTAGACCGCATGATCGAGTTGGAGGCTGGAGCCAAGCCACCTGCGCATGCAGCTTACTGCATGGCTCCGCCTGAGTTAGAGGAACTGAGGAAGCAATTGAAAGAGCTCCTCGAAGCAGGTCACATCCGTCCGTCGAAGGCACCTTATGGCGCGCCTGTCTTGTTCCAGAAAAAGAAAGACGGGTCGATGCGGTTGTGCATTGATTACAGGGCGCTCAACAAGATCACAATTAGGAACAAATATCCGATCCCGCTGATTGCAGATTTGTTTGACCGTCTTGGACAGGCTAAATACTTTACCAAGATGGATCTCCGGAAAGGCTACTATCAAGTGCGCATCGCGGAGGGGGATGAACCAAAGACAGCATGTGTAACCAGGTACGGAGCATTCGAATGGTTGGTGATGCCCTTCGGCTTAACCAACGCACCTGCCACCTTTTGCACACTGATGAACGAAATTCTACATCCCTACCTTGATCAATTCGTGGTGGTGTACTTAGACGACATAGTCATCTATAGTGACACTTTGGAGGAGCATGTGACACACTTGAAGAAAGTCTTCAAAGTTCTGCGAGATAACCAGCTTTATGTCAAGCGGGAGAAGTGCGAGTTTGCCCAACCCAAGATACACTTCTTGGGCCATGTGATCAGCCAAGGTGAGCTTCGTATGGACGAGGCAAAGGTAAAGGCGATCTAAGATTGGTAAGCACCTACCAAGGTGACCGAGCTACGTTCGTTTCTTTGACTTGCGAATTATTACCGCAGGTTCATTAGTGGGTATTCCGCTAAAGCCGCTCCACTGACCGAGTTGCTGAAGAAGAACAGGCCATGGGTATGGAGCGAGGAGTGCCAGGGAGCATTCGAAGGTCTTAAGACTGCGGTTACTGAAAAACCAGTCTTGATGCTGCCCGATTTCACAAAGACCTTCGAGATTCATACGGATGCTTCTGATTTTGCCATTGGGGGAGTCCTGATGCAGGAGAGACACCCCATAGCATTTGAAAGCCGGAAGTTAAATGAAGCTGAACGACAGTACACTGTGCAGGAGAAGGAGATGACAGCCATTGTGCATTGTCTACGCACACGGAGACACTATCTACTAGGATCCAAATTTGTGGTGAAAACTGACAACGTCGCCACTAGCTATTTTCAGTCGCAGAAAAAGATCACACCGAAGCAGGCTCGATGGCAAGACTTCTTGGCAGAATTTGACTATACCTTGGAGTACAAGCCAGGAAGGGGAAACGTAGTGGCCGATGCATTGAGCAGGAAGGCTGATCTAGCGGCTATCTCTTCAGCTCGTTGTGACTTACAAAGCGCAATCAAAGATGGTATGCGGCACGATCCAGAAGCCAAGAAGATATTGGATCTGGCTGCCCAAGGCCGAACCAGGCGTTTTTGGGTAGAAGACGGATTCTTGCTTACCACTGGCCGGAGAATTTATGTACCAAAGTTCGGTTCAATTAGACGGCAGATTATAAAGGAGAGCCACGATACACCGTGGGCGGGGCATCCAGGCCAGCGAAGGACGAGGGCGTTGATTGAAGCTCTTTATTTCTGGCCACGTATGCGGGACAATATCGAGAGTTATGTGCAGACTTGTCTTGTGTGCCAACAAGATAAGGTAGAGCAAAGGCAACCAGGAGGACTGTAGGAGCCACTTCCCGTAGCAGATCGTCCATGGGAAAGCATCACTATGGACTTCATTACTTCTTTACCGAAGTCGAATGGATTTGGCACCATTATGGTCGTGGTAGATAGGTTTTCTAAATATGCTACCTTTATGCCAGCCACAGTCGGTTGCACTGCTAAGGAAGCTGCACAACTGTTCTTTAAAAATGTAGTGAAGTATTGGGGGCTGCCGAGGTTCATCATCAGCGATCGGGATCCTCGTTTCACTGGGAACTTTTGGAATGAACTCTTTGAAATTCTCGGTTCAAAACTTCATTTTTCCACAAGTTTCCACCCCCAGACTGACGGCCAGACGGAACGCGTCAACGCCTTGTTGGAGTGCTATCTTAGGAACTAT
Source organism: Solanum pennellii (assembly GCF_001406875.1). NCBI lineage: Eukaryota > Viridiplantae > Streptophyta > Magnoliopsida > Solanales > Solanaceae > Solanum > Solanum pennellii. Next base: position 13,342,474 of record NC_028641.1, on the reverse strand, counting down.
GTCAGTGCGCACCAGAAAGATTGGGCTAGGCTCTTAGACATGGCGCAATTTTCTTACAATTTGCAGAAGAGTGAATCTACTGGGCGCACACCATTCGAGTTGGCAACAGGTCAGCAACCCCAAACTCCCCATTCACTACCAACTTCGTTTGAGGGGAAGAGCTTGGGCGCTTACCATCTTGCCAAAGGTTGGGAGGAACAACTTGACGCTGCCAAATCTTATTTGGATAAGGCAGCAAAGAGAATGAAAAAGTTTGCCGACCGCAAGCGTCGTCCCACGGATTACAAAGAAGGCGACATGGTTTTGGTAAAGTTCAATCCGAGGCAGTTTAAGGCACTAAGAGGCGTTCATCATAATTTAGTGCGTAAGTATGAGGGTCCGTTCAAGATTGTTGCCAAGGTGGGCAAAATTTCATATAAGTTGGAGTTGCCTCCACATTTGAAGATCCACCCGGTCTTTCATGCAAGCGTCCTTAAGCCGTATCATGAAGATAAGGACGATCCTAGTCGGAACAAATCACAACGGGCCCCTATCACTATCACTGCCTCGCATGATCGGGAGATTGAAGCCATCATAGATTACCAAGCCAAACGGAAACGAGGACAACAAGCCAGCGCTATGTTCCTCGTACATTGGAAGGGCCAGACTCCTGAAGAAGCCACATGGGAGAAGTACGAAGACTTGTGGCAGTTCAAGGACAAAGTTTAGGAGTTTTTGCAGCGATGCGTCGCGGTCGTCGCAACATTAGGTGGGGGAGATTGTGACATCCTGCCACTTTTCCAGCCCATTTCGCAGCAGCCTGTTGGGCAGCCTGTTGGGGCAGGCCCAAGTTTGCAGCATTCTGAGCAAACAGGCAGCAGCCCAGGCGGCCCAAAGCAAGCAGGCAGCAGCCCAGGCGTCCCAAGGGACTTGGAGAGGCTTGCAGCAGACTCTAGGTCGTCCTAGAGTCTTGGAGCAGACCTTGGGGGCAGATTTTGAGGCAACCTTGGGGGCAGATTTTGAGGCAGACTAGAAGGATTCTAGGAGCCTTTTTCGGAAGCCGTAGAGACATCTTCTAGGGATATGAAGCATGTACATAGGACTTGTAAATCAGCACTTAATTACTCTTAGGCATTAGAGTAGTATAAATAGTAGTAGCATTTCATTTGTAAAGCATCCAACAATCCAACAAGTAATATAAGTCCTTCTTCCGAAATTCTGCTTTTGTCTTTCTTCTTATTTTCTTAGCGATCCGAGTTTAAGGCTTACTTGAGTTTGCAAGAACGTGAAAGATTCGTGAGTAAACCGTCAAGTGCCGCACGGAGTCTTGTCCGAATTAAAAAGTCCGTGACA
>NC_028641.1:13331478-13340412 GCF_001406875.1 Solanum pennellii | reverse complement strand
TTTGAGGCAACCTTGGGGGCAGATTTTGAGGCAGACTAGAAGGATTCTAGGAGCCTTTTTCGGAAGCCGTAGAGACATCTTCTAGGGATATGAAGCATGTACATAGGACTTGTAAATCAGCACTTAATTACTCTTAGGCATTAGAGTAGTATAAATAGTAGTAGCATTTCATTTGTAAAGCATCCAACAATCCAACAAGTAATATAAGTCCTTCTTCCGAAATTCTGCTTTTGTCTTTCTTCTTATTTTCTTAGCGATCCGAGTTTAAGGCTTACTTGAGTTTGCAAGAACGTGAAAGATTCGTGAGTAAACCGTCAAGTGCCGCACGGAGTCTTGTCCGAATTAAAAAGTCCGTGACACACCACAGTCTTCTTCCGCAATAACAGTAGTTGAACTTTCGAGCAGGAAGAGATGGTGACCGCGGGGGAACAACGGTTGGTTGGTTCATGGAGTGACATGGTTTATGAAATAATTGTGTTGAAGATGGTGCCTTCACTATTGGTTGTTCTATACTTGGCCAGGAGAAACTTCTCGAAGGTTTCTAATTGCAGATCGCATATGGTAGCTACTCTCTATGTTATCCTCTGACTTGTTAGCATCTTCAATTTCTGTTAAGTATTACTAAGTTTTTAGTTTTTGGTTAAGAGATTTGTATAGACATCATCATCCACAATCAAGTCCCGAACGCTCTACATATATGCCTCTCTTCTCCTTTTATCACATTCGAAAGCTTTGAAAATGAGCCACCATACTCGTGAGTTCTATTTCCTCATTTTCATGCATTTTTCAATTTGTAAATCAACTGATTTTTTTCAACTTTGAATTGTTTCTAGAAAGTTTTGAACCTTTGTGGATTTAGGAGCAAATGTTGACTTTGATCGGCTTGTAGTCCTATGTCCTGCACCATGGAGAAGTTTCACCATAAAGTCTCATTTTGTAATTCATGATGCTGGAGTTGTGCACGAAAGAGTAATGGAGGTATTGTATCCATGGATTGAAAAAGGATATGTTACGCGACATGGTATCAGAGATCAAGAAAGGTTTGATGGCTATTATAACAATAAATTTCTCATTGTGAATGATTGTTTGCAGAAATACAGATTTCTAGCCAAATGGATGTTTTTCTTTGATGAGATGAGTTCATATTTGTGCCTAAAAAGAGTACTATCAAGTCTTTGGCTGATTTGTTATCAGATTATTACACAGTTCATCAATGAACAAATGTCAATGTCTAACAAACTCTATTTAGAAGAAGTCCACGACAAATGTTTCTGAATCTGATAATTGACAATTGTGATTATAAGGTCGATCAATTCTGCTCAATGCCTTTAAGCGAAATCTTAAATTATTGGTATAGTAGTACAATTTTGGTGGTTCTAAATTTATATTTATTTAAAGTTTCTTTGATGGTGGATACTGAAATGTTTAATAGAGACTTGACCACAAGTAGGTTTGGAACATGTATTCTCGAGATTAACCTTCTCTGGTGGTTGAATCTTGAATAATTGAGATGCTTAATGGGTTGCAAAAGTTAGGTGCCATGGAGGGAGTAAGTTTCTTATGCATCTGTTCAAGTCAGCTTGCGTGCATCTCAACTATTATATCATGTGCTCATTATTTTTCACCAACATAGGTATCGGGTAACTCTGACCACATAACAAAGCTTAGACAAGTATATTCTTGCATTTCTGGTTCTTTTGAGGTCCAAGTGGCAGCTATGCATGCTATAGTTCTTTAACTGCTCTACACTGCTTTTTGTCCCTGTTATGCAATTTTTTTCTTAGCTTTGTAATTTGATTCTCTATTCTGCTTTTTGTTGTGATTATAGTGAAATTTATGTGTTCTGCTTTGAGCCTTGGTGAAACTAAATTGAATAGCCTTTAAGCTTCAGAAAGATAAGTAAGAAAATTTTTTCTCTCTCTATGGAGTAATCTGTTACAACTCACACTCAATTGTATAAAGTCAATTTGTCCATCAAAGGTAGAACAAATCAAAGGTTGGTGATTGGATGGAAAGGCAATTAATTATACATTTGTACTGAACATTTCTAAAAATGGACGTTTGCTACTAAACATGGTGATAGTCGTTATGAGCCAATTTTCTGATAATCTTGTATGCTCCAGAGAGTTATAACAGTCTGTTTTAATCCTTCTTTCTTGTAAGCTTGTGTTGTGTATTAAGCTTTATTTTTTCTCATGACTTGACCAGAAAATTGGGTTTGTTGTGTAGTACACTTGTTATTGAGTGTCTTGGCATGTTGCCAAAGTAGTTTGTTTTCAAAGCCATAAGAGCTATAATAATTTGAGGAGTCGTGAAGGTGAATAAATTGAGTTGTACGGAATTTTATGTTAGTTCTTTATATCTGAATCTTTTATAACTGATGTTCATCTTATTTTGTAACATATCGGTATAACATATCTAGGAAGGTAGGGTGCATGCAAACCTTATTTCTACCTTTGTTGGGTAGAGATATTGTTCTTGATTAGACCATCGACTCAAAAGAATATAACCCAGACAAGATTGAAAGGTAAAAGATGATAACAAGACATCAAGATGAATTTTTTAAAATGAACTAGAAAAGGGAAATATGACAAACATATTGAAATGGAGGGTGTAGTTAATAACCAATCACATTGGGATCACTGGCCCGCCTTGATTAAAGTATGTCCATTCAAAACAAAAGTAATGAATAGCCTTATTTCTATGAGTATTTCTACTATTTTCACATCTTCCTTGTGCTTCTTTGATAGGAATAGTCTCTACTTTTTCTTGAGATAAAAGTCTCTTAATTTGATCTTGTCCTCAATCTCTAGTATTCTTGTTCCTCCAATTTGTTTATTTCTTTCCCATCTTCCTCTTTGTTTTGTGATATATAGTACCTGGATGTGAAAAATACTAAAAGTAGTAGGTTTTGCTTTGGTTATGCGGGGGAAGTAGTCTGGACAACCACAAGCTACTATTTTTCGTAGAACAACAGGGGCTTGTCAAGAAAATAATCTTGCCAATGAGCTTTTTCTCAGCTATAAACAGTAACAACATTCAATTCCTTTTTCCTTTTTCTAATGGATCTTTCTCCTGACTTGTGAATAAGAGATTTTAAAGTTTCTTCCTTGTATAAATATTGATCATTACAGTGATGCATCACTTGTCAATATCCATTTTTTTGTGTGTTCTATAATCATAAGTAGATGTTATACATAATAAATACAGCGACATAGTTGGTGTAGAAGATGTCATATAGAGTTCGAAGTGACAACATATTCTCAACTTGTAGGGAATTTCTAGTAGAGTCAATAAGGGGGCTTCAACATCCTCAACTATATCCATTTTGCACCAGCAAAAGACTGTAAATATAAAATCGCAGACTAGGGTGAAGGATGAGTATTGTTTGCGACTTAGTACTATGCTTAGGATTTAAGCGTGATTGTATGAACTTGCTTAAATTTCTTTATTGAAGATAGCTTGAAATTAAGTGACATATTTTTAATGGTAAGAGAGGGTCTATCGGAAACAATCTCTCTACCTTCATAGGGTAGGGGTTAGGTTGTGTACACACCACCCTCCCCGGACATCAAGTCTATGGGTGTGTTGTTATATTCCAAGTGGTAAGAGGCGTAATGTAGGCGCAAGAAAATTGAAGTTTGTCTCTGATGGTGATAGTCAACTTTTCAAGGTCTTCCATTTTGGAATTCTTCTTTGCCAACTCAATTTAAATCAATCAATTTCTAAGCAACAAGTTGATGCAAATTAGAGGTTATGGTGTCTCTGATGGTGATGGTCAAGGTCTTCTCTGCTAACTTTACTTTAATTAAATCAATCCAATTGCAAGTAATATTTTGGTGCAATTTTAAGACAAAGTAGATACTGAGATTGTATTAGATAAGGTTAATGTAATTATATATGAAACAAGTAGTCATTCAACAACAATTCCCTGGCATTAAGTTCATCTGTTGATGCTGATGTTAAGCTCTCTCAATTGTTGTTCAGCCCAACACTACTCTCAGGATCTGATTGTTGTTCTGTAAATAAACTTCTTGTTGGTGTCCATTATGTTACAGTTTTGGCATGAAAATATAAAACATTATGACTGAAAATAAATCTATTCACTTGAAATGGAAACTAACTATATGAAAGATTGTACTATGACTTACATTTTTCTACATATATGTACATTTCTGCATATATTGGTACGTAATTCTCTCTAGACAGAAATAATTAGAATTTTTTCTCACTTTTTTCATTATCTTATAAAATGCATGTGAGTTGATTCTACTTGAGATAGAGGGTTCAAAAGAGATGTTTGGCTTTCTCAGTTCAGGCCACATTACAGCCGGTTCAGTCAACTCATGCTGCATCACAGTCAATTTCCTCAAATCAGGCTGCATCACAATCAACTTCATTAAATTAGGCCGAATCATAACAAGAACTATTCAAGAAGCGTGTTGTTAGACATGAGTCTACGGAATATTGGACCATAGAAGCAATAGGTGAACTTTACACTTATGTTTTGTTCTTCTTATTCTTTTTCTTATTTTCTTCTCCATCTTTCTTCTTCTTCTCGTTGTTGGAGGGGCTGGCAATTTTTTCCCCAAAATACTTTTTATTTGTGCATAGGCCATTTACCTTTTTACAGTGAAATGACTGAATTTACTTGTGTGACAGCTATGCTATTGATGATTTTGCAGGCGGTGAAGATATAGACTCCATTTGGCATGTCGTGGCTCAGTGTACTGTTGCACTACCTAAGCATAAACCATGATATGTAATGGTATGTTTCACTCTTATGATATTCCTTGATAGATATATCTTGATGCCTCTATTTTCAAATTCTCTAGTTTTATATGTGATTCCTTCTGACTTCTGATAACTCAGCTGTTGTACTACAGGGGTGGGTTACCCACTAGACATTGTGTAGTGCTTTAGGTGCTGACATGTATGATTGTGCTATCCTACTAGTACCGCTTTTTTTTCACCGCTCTAATGCCTGAGGTAATTTTCTCATCCCACTACCTCTCTGTATGTTCATCACTTAATTGGTTTGGAGATCACACAGTGGCATTCTTTTGAAATCGATCTAATACGAATTCTCAGATTGCGTGAAAAGAAATCTATAACTGCTAATATACTAGCCCAACATCAATGTTGTGTATTCTTGATCCATGTAGAAATCTTGTCTGATGTGTAAACACTGAGAGGGAGAGATGATAAGTAAGTCGTGCGTCTAGTAATCTAATTGTTGTTTAAATAATACTGTGCTGCTCAAAATTTCCTTTTAGTGGAAACTCCATTTGAGTTTAATCTGTGCACATATGCTACTCTGACTTCCCTCCTCCTTCCATGTGATAAAAGTATTATTGACTACGTTCTTTATAAGAGGAATATGAATGTGTATGTTAGTATAGACCTATTTATTTATTTTTGGCATTTTGTATTGAAACTCATAGTAGAGAATTTGGTACTGTTGTTCACATGCTTAGTGTCAGCTTGCATTATTTCATAATCGAGGTCACATTCTTGTAATTGTTAATATTTGCTTCCAGTTTACATCTTGCAAAGTTGCAGATCTGCATTTTATAACTCCTACAGTATGTAAGTTTCTTTTTATAAACTACCATGATCGTTGGATTAGGTTTCAGTCTTACTCATTTTATTGCATTCAAAAGAGGTTACAAAAGAAGGGTGAGAGCATTTATCATATCACTTATTGTGTATTTTCCTTTGCAGACAGGCGATGCTAGTGATACTAGTCGTAGTGACATCGTTGAAGTTCTATGAATAGTTGCAAACATTTTCTTGAGTATGGATGATAGTAAATCTTTTCATCAATAAAAGCAAGACTAGTGAATGATAGTTTTTATAGTGATTTGAAGTTTCTAGTAATCATAAAGGTTGAAGTGAATGATATTTTTCAGTTTAGTTTGTAAAACTAATATTACACTTTGTAATATATTTTTTGTGTTGAAATGTTATTTCTTAATGCTAATAAGTCCTTTTAGGTTAGACTATGATGTACATTAATATTTAAAATATAATTTTTTCAGCGTAAAGCTCTAAAAGGTTACATGTTCATAAATTACAGGGGTTAGAACTCTTGTTATTCTTAATGTAAAATTCATGATTTGTGGGGTTTTGACTCCCAGAGTTCACATATTGTTGGTGTTTTGACTCCCAGAACTTGAACTGCAGTTTTTTAACATACATTTTTGGGGTTAAAACCCCTATTAATGGTACCAGGGGCTGGTCAAAAACTCCCGCTTATTAAGTGGCACACCTATTTGTAGGGGTTGTTCCAACTGCCGCAACACTAAATTGTGGAATTATTGACTGCCACAACATGTAAATTTTTAACCCCCACTATTCAAGTGTTTTTTTTTTGTAGTGTTAGTAGTGCTTGACTGCTTGCATTAGTAATGCTTGCATTATTTATGCAATCATTATTTCTTATACACTGTTTGATTTGATGTATTAGAAATAACAAATTTTGCATAATTTCTCTTCAGAAATATATGTTTACAAATACCCTTTACATTTCATTTATTTACATACTTCCTTTGCAATAAATTCTTTGCTAAAACATTAAAAAAAATTCTTTACTAAAACATCATTACCTTTTCTTCTCTTTTTCTCAAAAATAATATTAAATAGTTGTACTATTTGAGTCAAAATATTTTTGTGAAAAGTAGGCAAAGAATTCTTGTTATCAAATTTATCACCATAGTAGTAAAAATTTTGATTAAACTATGTTGAAATATGATTTTAACTTTTTTTAAAAAAAAAAAAAGATACTAAAACGCCATTAAGTCTATTAAGACGCCAACAAATTAGAAGACACTGAAAAACAAATAAAAATACAAAGGCAAGAATGAAAATGAAAATAAGAGAAAATGTTACTTGGTATTAATAATTTACACAACTTAATACATATACAATAAAGTGTATAACTAATGCAAGCATTAGTTACACATGACAAGAAAAATGTACCAAACAATGTTCTACTAATACACACACCTAATGCATACATTATATTTCTTAATATACTCTACCAAACAACTTCTTAATGCATTTAGAAACATATTGAAACATGTGTGAGTACACACTACACAAGTTCTTATAGAGCTTCTCTCTATGGAATGGCGATTTCTCTCAGCAACACCTAAAATGGCTAAGAAATCAAAACAAGGAGGGAGGGGGCAACAAATCCAAGTAGAAGACACAAATGATATGATGGGTAAGAAGAAAGTGCTACAATCAGGTGATGCTAGGCAGACAAAAAGCATCAATGTATTATAAGGAATTGCACTGCTCAATTTGGTCAAAACGCCACCACAAATGGGAAATCCAGTATCGGGAATCCCTAGCTCCTGGGCATATCAGGTGGAGGAGGAGGCTATGTTGGAAAAAAATCAGGTGAGTCATACTTATCACCTTAGCTCGTGGAGTAAAATTATGGGTAAGGGGGAAGCAACTGAGGGTTTTGACTTGACTGGTAGCAAAGGGGTTTCAAATGTTAAAATTACCCTAGAAGACATCAAGGAAGAAGTTGAATACCGAAATACAACAGTGATATGCTACGTATTAGGCTCTAATCCTCCACAATCAGTCATGGAGGGATATTTTAATAGGATCTAGAAGGAATGGGAATTAAAAAATTGCACAGGTCAACAGAGGAGTTTTTCTTGTTAGATTCTACTGTCAAGAGAGTTTTAAGAAGCAAAGCGGTGGAGAGTGGGGTACAAATGTTTGATTGGAAACCAGTAATGTTGACACCCAATTTTGACTCTCCCGGACATAAAAATTAACTTTCGTGCTTTCATTAATTTCGAACGATTTAAAATAATTAGCTTTATAAAATTCAAAATGATTTTCAAGTTATTTTAAAGTAATTTTAGTAACTTTATAATTTTAAATAGTAAATATGTTTTTTATATAATTAGTTTGATGGAAAAATGCACAAGTACCCCTCAACATATGCCCGAAATCCCAGAGACACATTTATACTATACTAAGGTCCTATTACCCCCCCCCCCCCCAAACTTATTTTAATAAGTAATTTTCATTCCCTTTTCGACCTACGTGGCACTAGCTTGAAAAAAAAGTCAACCAGCGTTGGACACACAAGATAGTGCCACGTAGGCCAAAAATGGATAGAAATTATTAATAAAATAAGTTCAGGGGAGGTAATAGGACCTTAGTATAGTATATGTGTGTCTGAGATTTCGAGCATAGGTTGAGGAGGTACTTGTGCATTATCCCTAGTTTATTTTTATAAATATTTGAAAATAACCTCAAAAAGTTTTTAATTTTAGTAAGTATTTTATTAAATTAGTTTAGTTTAAATTATATTTATATTTTTTATTTATTAGTTTACATGCAAGTTAATTATTTTATTTTTTTAAGATTAAAAAGCTCGTGAAATAGTTATATTGATTTGTCTTATCTATGTTTTAATCAAATTCACTAGTGAATTCCCTTTTGACTGAATCAATAGTTCATTTGGCTTTTAAAAGATTAAATTTTGGGACCATTATAAAACATTTTCAGCAAATCCTATTTCCAAGGCCCAATTTTTTTTTAATCTCCAAATAACGCCCCAGCCCATCTTTCCTTTTTCTCGACCCGACCCCATCTCTTTCTCCTTTAGTCACGAGTAAGACTGGTCAACGGAACGGGACGTACCGGTACCGTTCCGGTTCGTTCCGGTTCGTCCCGTTTCGGTTGCCTACGGGATGGGCCGGGATAGTCTGAACCGGTACACGGAACGGGACGGAACCGTGATTTCGTACCGATGTACCGGTACCGGTTCATTCCGATTCCGGTCCGGTTCGGTCCGATTTCGGTCTGGTTTATTTAATATATATTAATTTTTTTATATTTTATATTTTATATGATTTATATTTATATTTTTTATAAATTATATTTTATATTTCAAAATAC
>NC_028641.1:13329632-13331110 GCF_001406875.1 Solanum pennellii | reverse complement strand
ACTAGATTTAGGAACGTGCGTTGCACGTTTATCCTAAGATACTTCATATAAATTTTGTATCGTAAAATTTATCATTGTTTCGATAGAAACTACATATATCTTCCTAGTAAAAATATTATCTTTAATTATAAAATTGATTAAAAGTGCATAAAGTAAAAATAACGATCACACAAATTTTTAATATTCCAATGAAGATATTAAAATACAACATGATAGGTTAATGTATACAAAGCAACAGGCCATAGTAAATTATCAATAATAATAACACAACAATAGAAAGTATGTTGTACAATAACAACAAGCAAGAAACATAAGTGTTAAACTAAATAAATAAAAAGAGAAGAGAAAAGAGAGCATAGAGATTTTCTCATTTTTTTTTCAATTGGTTTAAGTTTATATAGTATTGTGTGAAATGTCACTATTTATTATTGGATAGCATTGAGAAATACAAAGAGTTGTCATAAATAAATATTAATCTATTTGAGATTATCTATGAGAAATGAGAGTAATGAACATAATGAATATAATTAGTGAGAGTTACATAAATTTACAAGTTGATGGTAAGTTATGTATACTAATATGATGATTTACTATTTAATATTAATATTTAATTTATTAAACAATTTATAAAATTTAAATGTACTATGTAAGCAAAACTGTAATCTAAGAATAAAATATATAAAAAATTCAAATATACTAAATCTGTAATGGAAAATCATTATGACTAAGTATTAAAAAATTCATACGAAAATACACCATTCAATCAAATACATTCTTAAAATAAAATTACAAATAAAAAAAAATCAAATATGGGAGCAAGTTTAGCATAAGGCTACCAACGAAAATGCAAATTGATAATGTAAATTGAAGACATTTCTTTCCCTATTTATAAGACATTCCTTTCCCTATTTTTTTATTGATAATGTAAAATGAAAAAAAACTATAGTAATAAACATTCAACCTTTGACCATAGAAAAAAAGTTAAAAGTTTTGGAAGACAAGTTAACGAAAGCGACATTCAACTACATAAATGGAGGGGTCTTATCATAGTTCTAATCTCGACAAATTACAAAAACAAATACATCAAACTCCGATATTCTAGTAATTGAAGTGTTATTCATCCCTATAATCACATTACGCTTTGTAATCTTGACAGAAATCCTCTTTGCCTTGAAATTTTCTTCACTTGATTAAAGCTTCTCTAGTCTTCCACACACAAAAATTGTATCACGTATAAATCTTTCTATGAAAATACTATTAAAAAATTTTTATAGAAAGATTTGTATTTATAGGGAAAAAATATAGTTTTGGAATATGAAGATTCACTTACAAAGTTGAAAGGTCAAGTATTATTACAAATTAAAGACAAATATTAATTAAAAATATAAATTAATTTGGAAGATGAAACACATACATGTATCTATTCAAAGGGATAACTCTTATTTTTAATTTTTGTTCTATTTAATTTACTCACATGT
>NC_028641.1:13326729-13328782 GCF_001406875.1 Solanum pennellii | reverse complement strand
ATTTGGAAGATGAAACACATACATGTATCTATTCAAAAGGATAACTCTTATTTTTAATTTTTGTTCTATTTAATTTACTCACATGTATACCAATTAAATAAAAATATTATAGAAATTCTACTATTTACTATTTAATTAATTATTTATTTAATAACATTTGAATTTATTATAAGGGTAAAATTGTAATTCAACTTTTCTACTTTGGAGCTTCCCACTTATAATAATATATGATAAGATTTAGCAATTACGGATTATAAATTCTGAAATTTCAAATTTTCAATATTCAATTCAGTTCTGAATTCCTTATATCATTTGGTCATTTGGTGTATTTCGGAGGAGGAATCTTCTTCAAATTTCAAGTTTCGACATCAATATTTTAATTTTCATTATAATCGTTTGTTCTTACACAAACGTTTGGTAACTTCGTTCCACTCTCTAATCTTATATTTATTTTTTTTATTTATTATTTGTAACTTGTAAGTTGTTCTTGTTATATTATTGTTCTTGTTAAGTTTTGTATTTTGTAATTTATAATTTTATATCATGGAGTCTTCTAAAAAAAGTGGAAGTAAAAAAGGTCTAGTAGAATCAGTAAAAAAATTAGTTAAAAAAACTAATAAAGGTGCTAGTTCTTCTAAATCTAAAATTCCTCTTGTTAGAATGAATACAGATGAATTTACGCATGTGAATGAAACTAGTTTTTCCCGTCCCGGTCCTATAAATATTAATTCAGATAGTCCGACTCCCCATGAACTCTATGAAAGACATTATGGTATTAATCAAGAAAATGAAGAAGTGGAAACGGATGAACAATTAAATTTAGATGAAGAAGTAGATTTAGATGATACACCAACTAGCCCCGCCCCCGACCTCAATACAGTCAATAGTATAGGTGTTGAAGCTCCACCTCCGGTTGGAACTACTCGTCCCCCTATTATTCCAACTAGAGGTAAGACCAAGGTACAACGTTCTTTAAAATCACATGTGTGGAAATTTTGTTATTTGAATGAAGAAAAAACTTTTAGTATATGTAATCTTTGTAAACAACATTTTAAATATACATCTGGTGGGACTGGAGGTTCAACGGGGGGATTAAAAAAACATTTGATTAACAAGCATAGTAAAGAGTGGTTTGCATATACGTCTTCTCTTGAAGTTGTTGAAAATTCTAATGTTGAAGAATCATTTAGAGGATCAAATATGGTTCAAAGTGAATTAAATACTTCGAACCCAAGTGGTCCTCTTACACATCGAACCTATAACAAGGATCGTGATCGTGAAAACTTTGCTAAAATGGTTGTTGTTTGTGGTTTACCTTTTAGTTTTGGAGAACATCCGGGTTTTATTATATTCGTGAAACATATAATCCTAGTTTTAAAGGTTTATCAAGAAGCATGGTAAAAAGAGATTTTTGAATTTCAAGAAAAACATTGTCAATATCTACGTGCCTATTTTGAACTAATGGATTGTAGAGTTGCTATTACTACTGATATGGGTCGTAGTCCTAATGGTTTTGATTATTTAACTGTTACTGCGCATTGGATCGATTATAATTGGAATTTACAAAAAAAAATTATTGGTTATAAAATTTGTCAAAAGAAAAAAACCGGAATTTATATTGCTACCACTGTGTTGGAAATTTTAGATTTTTTCGGTCTTTGTGATAAAGTCGTTAGTATTACTTTAGATAATGCTTCTGCTAATTTAAATGCTATTAATATGCTAGAACCTAGACTTTGTCCTATTAGTAAATATGATTTTCATGTTAGATGTGCCGCGCATATATTAAATTTGGTTGTTAGTGACGGTGTGAAATTATTTGAAATAGTTGTGATAAAATTGATAATGCTTGTTTTTACATTTTTCATATGAATAGTAGTAGTAGAATTAATCAATTTAAAGAACACTGTAATGCATTTAAACTTCCGTTTAGAAAAGTTCCGAAGCATGTAAAAACTAGATGGAATTCTTTTTATGATATGCTTGAAGTTGCTTATGCATATAGGCAACCTATTACTACGCTATTTAATAATCATAATGCTTATCCTGAATT
>NC_028641.1:13325501-13326672 GCF_001406875.1 Solanum pennellii | reverse complement strand
GAGTTAGAAAGAGGATTTACGGGACTATACAACTATTAGTATTACATTCGAGACATAGTTGAAACAGAACCCTTCCTAGAAGGTGGCTGCGTAAGCTATGTACTCTACTAATAGTTGTAAATTGAAATTGTAATTTGTTACAAATTTAAATAAATTAAATTGATATTTTTTAATTTTTGTAATTGTTTTATCCTTATTTTAATTAATTTTTTTTAAATTACAAATTTTATTTATTTAATATTTACAAGATACAAGTTATAAATATAACTTATAAAATAAATATTAATGAATATAAGTAATAACTTATAAAGTATAAACTTCAAAAGATTTAAATTTTGAAAACTTTATTAGACTTTACTTGCAAACTTAACAACAACAAAAAAATTAATAAAATATCTTTAAAATAAAGTTAAGTAAAAAATTATAGTATAAATTTAAAAACTATTAATTTATAATTTTAAAAAAAAATTATATTTTCGTAATTCCAAAAAATATCGTCCCGTTCCATCCCGGTCCGTTCCGGTTCATTCCGGTTCCATCCCGATATATAGTGGAATGGGACGGAACCGATGAATCATCCCGATAATTCCGGTCCGGTTCATCCCGGTACCGGTCAACATACCGGTCAACGGGTTCCGGTCCGGTCCGGTACCGGTTCATTCCGGTCCGGTGAACCGGTTCCGGTCCGTTGAACAGTCTTAGTCACGAGAAAGACATAGCAGCCAAACCCAAAAATCCCAGCGACAGCTTCCCAAAAGCACATTAACACCAGTAGCCACGCTTGTCGAGCTTCGTGACAATAGCGTGCGATAGCAACGCGCAACAATCAAATTCCCAGCGAGCAAGCGATCCTAGAGGCGACATCGTGTGCGTGGCGGAGCGCTGATCCTCTGTGTCTTCCTCATATCTCTCTCAACTATACTCTCGCAGCAGAAGAGGCACTCGAGAATCGTCCTTGAGACGTTGAGATTGCTCCACACCGGCCTTCCAAGGACAGGTAAGTCGATCTCAAACGTCGATCACACCATTCCTTCTTTGGGATTGAGCTGAATTTTCAGAAAAGGTGGTCTATGCAAATTGGTAACGATTTTTTATTTCGAATTTTGAATTCATGGGCCTCAAAAATCAGGGTTTCGTTCCTTCTTCCCCCCCCCCCCCCCCCCACCCCCCC
>NC_028641.1:13289694-13325364 GCF_001406875.1 Solanum pennellii | reverse complement strand
CCCCCCCCCCCCCGTCCTCCCCAAGAATCTAATCCTAATTTTCCTTCTATATATAGTTCCTTGTAGTTCATTGTAAAGAGGATTTTTTAGGGGGAGCAGCCGACTAAAAAAAAGAAGAGAAAAACGATTCTTGGGAGACGATCTTGGAAGAAAGATTTTGGAGTTATATTTTTTAATTTAGGATTTTCTTGACAGAAAACAGAGAGATTTTTGTGGGAGGGAAAATTTTGGAGAGGAAAATTTTGGTGTGAGGAAAGTTGAAAGAAAACAAAGAAGAAATACATTTAAAACAAAAGTTCTTGAAAACATTTGGTTCCGTCTTGGCTTTGGCTTTATCTTGTTCATCCAAGTCTTCGGAGTTGTTTCTCTGTTGTGGAAGTTGGTGCTCTTTCAAGCTCGTCCGTCCCGTTCGCTGGCCGCAACAAGGTAAACAATTTGTCACCCTTTGGTCCATTTTGAATGTATTTCGTTGCTTTGGTGTATTTTATGTTAAGGATCCCAAATGGGCCATGGGGGCCAATTCTATTTCCATTCGATTCAGTTAGACGCAAAGATTGACCAATAGGTCTTGGTGCGCGAATAATTCGAAACAAGCTAAGAAATCGGAGAATTGAAGAAGTTAGAGCCAAACAACATCTATTATTTTCTAAATTTTGTATTTTTTTTATTTTCGGGCCTAAGCCCTTGCTTCTTTATTGTTATTGTATTATTAGAAATTTAGGACATGTGGAAATGGGCCAAAGGCCCAAAACAAAATGGGTCCAAATACCGGTCTAGGCAGACAGAAATCGGATTCGGACGCAACTCTCTCTCTCTCTCGCTCTCCCTCTCTCTTATTTATTGCTTATTTACTTGCTAATTAACGTCATTAGTTTAGGGTTAAAAAATCCAAATCCCCGCAACACGTCACTTTGTTTTGACGACTTAATTAAATCAAGTAAATAACTTAAAATAAATTTTAGAAATTAAAATTCACTTAGATAGTAAATTTAATACTTCATTTTCAAACAACTCTAAATAATTTTTATCTCAAAATTTAAGTTAGACTTTTTAGCGATTAAAGATAGTTGCTGGATAATCGCGAGTTAGCGAATATTTTAGGTGCCGTAACAACCTTCCTAAAATATAAATAAGAATCCCCGAACCTGTCTTAGTCTTTTGAAAATCAAGTTTTCTTGATTTTTCTTAAAAAAATTAAGTGGCAACTCTAACAAAGTCAAGAACAATAAAATATCTTTTCTTTAAATAAAACAAGTAGTTGTGAAGCCATGGAGGACGGAGATAGAATTAAACAAGGAATTCATCGAGAAGGCGCTCTATGGATTAGGTTGGTAAGGTTGGACATTAAATATTGGGGGAAAATGCACTCACGAAGATAGCGGGATTAGTGGGGCTAATACAGCAATAACAAATAAGGTGAGACTAACATATGCAAAAGTGTTGGTGGAGATGCTGTTGAACAAAGAATACCCAACAGGAGTAATGTTTGAGAATGAGGTTGGGAAATTGTAGAGCAAAAGGTGGAATATGAGTGGAAACCGGTGTGGTACACTAAATGTAAGAATTATGGGCATGAGTTGAAGGAATGTAGGAGACAACAAAGAGAAGTTACTGCAGATAACAAGAGAGATGATGGGCAGCAACGAGGCAAGCCTGATCAAGAAGAAGCACCAACAAAAAAAAAAAGAAAGTGGTAAAGGGAGGGAAGTGCCATTTCATAGAGTAAAATCACATGTAAGAAGGATCTTGCATACTCAAAATATTAATATACCAACAGGGAACAATTAATAACCATTAGATAAGGAGAAGGGAGAAATGAATCAGTAGACAAAAATGGAGCTGGAGAAACGAGTTTGTATGCCAAAAAAGGGCGACGAGGGGAAGAGGGATTGCACATCCCTAATGGATAACATAGGATTTTGAAATGTTAGGGGACTAAATAGGGTAGACAAGCAAAAGGAAATGTATATGTTCATGCATAATTCCAGTGTTTGCCTATTTGGTCTCCTACAGACAAAGATTAAGAGAATAAAAGCTACTCAAGTTGCTCTTAATCTTTGTAAAGGATGGTCGTCTACAACAAACCTCTCACATCATCCTAGAGGAAGAATTTGGATGGTATGTAAACTAGAAGTATATGATAATGCAATGTGATTCTTTGATAATCCACAATGTAGTACCACATAGGGGTACAGAAAATGGTATGTGGGTACAATGACAAAGGGTTAAGAAGAGGACTATAGATGGAAATGGAGAAAATCAGTTCACAATTGTCGGGACCATGGGCGGTGATGGGGAACTTCAAATGTGTTTTGAATATGGAAGAGAGATTCGGTAGACAAGTCACATTAGCAGAAGTACGAGATTTTAGACATTGCATAAGGGTGTGTGATCTACATGACATGAAATCGTCAAAGGCTTTTTTCACATGGAACAATAAACAGGTAGAGAATGATAAGAGTGCAAAGTAAAATTGATAGAGTGCTGATCAACAGTGAATGGGTGACACAAATGCCAGCAACAGAGATTGATAGAGTGCTGATCAACAGTGAATGGGTGACACAAATGCCAGCAACAGAGATATATTTCATGAACGAAGGGCTTTATGATCATTACCCAGCAATAATTAGATGGGAACAGGGAAGCAGAGGAGGAAGACGACCATTTTGATATTTTAATATGTGGGGTTTAGCAACGGAATTCCATAATAAGGTTAAAGAAAACTGGAAAGAGAAATCTGAAGGGCGACATGTAGTGGGAAAATTAAATAGACTCAGAAGAGTGCTTAAAACACTGAACAAAGACAAGTTTAGTAAAATAGAAAAAAGAGCAGAAATATCAATGGAGAAATTGAAACAATTCCAATAGAAAATACAAGTAAACTCAGGGAATAAGGACCTGTATAATGAGGAGAATAAGCTAGCACAGGAGGCGAGAACACTGGAAAAAACAAAAAATCAATTCTTGGAACAAAAAAGTAAAATACAATGGCTTAAAGAAGGGGATCAGAATACAAAAAATTTTCGTAGCTATCTCAAGTCAAGGAGGAGTACCAACAGAATTTTCACAGTCGCATATACTATTGGGGTGTAACATACTGAAATCGCAGAGGTGAGTAAAGCGTTTTTGGACTATTATACAAGGTTGTTGGGAGATAAGAATCACAACATGAAGCATGTGTGCAGTAACATACTTCAGAATGGCAATCTGGTAACAGACACAAAAAGAGTTTACGAAAGAAGAAGTGAAACAAGCATTATGGGCGATAGATGGTAATAAATCACCTGATGGGTATGGAAGCAAATTTTCAAGGATTGCTGGGAAATAGTTGGAGAGGATATTACGAAAGGGATACTAGAGTACTTTCAAAATGGGATATGCTAAGAGGAGTGAATGACACAGTGATTACTTTGCTACCAAAAAGGAGGCATGCTGAGAATGTAAATTGCATGTTGTAAAAAAACATACAAGGTGATCTAAAAAATGTTGTGCAATAGACTAAAACAAGTGTTGTCAAGCATCATCTCAGAAAATCAAAGTGCTTTTGTTGCTGGAAGAACTATTGTACAAAACATCCTTATATGTCAAGATTTGGTGAGATTGTATAATAGGAAGAATGCATCTAAAAGTTGTCTGCTCAAAATTGATCTCAGGAAAGCGTATGATACTGTTGAATGGGATTTTGTAGAAGAAATGCTATATGGATTGCAATTCCCATACAAATTCATTAAGTGGATTATGGGTTGTATCACTACAAGTCAATATGTGATTGCTATTAATGGTGGTTTATACGAAAATATAAAAGGACGAAGAGGGTTGAGACAATGGGATCTCGTATCCCCTCTCCTATTTGTAATATGCATGGAGTACTTCTCTAGATTGATGAAATGGATTACTACACAATAAGGATTTAAGTTCCATCCAAATTGCAGAAGTATGGGAATGAATCACCTCTGCTTTGTTAATGATATGCTAATGTGCTGTAAAGGAGATTTTGCATCGATTAAACTAATGCTACAAGGATTGTTAACTTTCTCTGAAGCATCTAGGCTAACTACGAATACAGGCAAGTCAAACATCTTAAGTGCTAATATGGATAGGAGGTGCTTAAAAGATATATGTGAGATCACTGGTCATGCAAAAAGATCACTGCCCCATTTCATCTCAGAAACTAACACAGGTAGAGGTAGACTGTTAAATGCTAGTGGACAAAATGGTATGTCGAATAAGAACATAGGGACAAGGAATCTGTCGTATGCAGGAAGAGTACAGTTGGTAAACTCAGTTCTGCTACATATACATACTTACTGGTCATCTATTTTCCTGTTACCCAAGAAATTTCTAAAAAGTATTCCAAATAAGTCACCATTCATAGCTCATATTGGGTATGTATGGAACATAGCAAAAAAGGCAAACAACTTATGGGTAAAATGGGTGAATCAAATATACTTAAAAGGAAAAGATTGGTGGCAATATCAACCAACTACTGACAGTTGTTGGAAAATATGCATCATTAAAGAGAAGTTTGCGCCTGGATATGATGAGAATACTTGGATATCTTATAAAGGAGTATACACGATTCAAAGTGGATACCGATGGAGACGAGGAAATGACAGTCAATGGCCTTGGTGGATGGATGTCTGGGACAAAATGAACATACCAAAACATAGTTTTATTTGTCGGAAAGTCATGCACTTTGACTAGGGATAGACTTGCTAATATGAGCATTTGCCAGGAGGTGGAATGCCTATTATGTGGAAGTAAACCAGAAAGTATCAACCATCTATTCTTTGAATGTGAGTTTTCAAAGAAATGTCTGAAGGGAGTACTTGAATGGCTGAAGATTGGGATAAAGAGATTTCAGGGAAAAATTAGAAGATCAGTAATCAAGGAAATCATTGCAGCATCAATATACCACATTTGGCAGGCGATAAACGGGGCCTTGTGGGAAAAGTTGTAACAAGATCATTGAAAATCCTGAAGATGATTAAGGAGGAGAGTAGAAGTAGAATTAGGGGAAGCAACCATAAGAAACACACAAGCAGAGATACGACACGGATAGATAAATTATATAATTGATGTACATTAGCCAATTGGTGAAATAGATTGTTACTTGATGGAATCAATAAAATATGTTAGTTGAACCAAAAAAACATAGTGAAGCCATAAGCATCCATAATTGTGTGATTAAGTCTAAGTCCAACAGCAAATCCACAACAAGTAAAACAAGTCACCTACACATAAAGGTATAGTATAATATAAGATATTATTTATAAAAACAAAAAATATAATAAAAGAGAATAGTAATTATTTACCTGGACTAACAGAAGAGGACAACCAATGATTCCATCAGAACCAGGAACATTGTGAAGTAGTAAATCAAAATATGGACATGGTGGTTAATAGATTCACCTAATTTTTCAAGCTCCACATTAGCATCACCTTCAATAAACATGATTCCTTCACCATTACAATTTACCATAAGCTTTTTATTAGGCCCTTCAATGAATCTACTAGCTAATGGATGATAAAACACAAGTTGTTTTAGATAATCCATCTTTAATAATTTTTGCTGGATCTTTACCTTCCATTAAAGAATTATATTTTTAAAACATTATTATGGGAATTTGAAAATGAGCACTTCCTTGATCATCTATTTCATAGAGAGATTTTATTTCATTAGGTGTTACACTTGATGGAACTATTAATTTTGGTTTGTGATGTCTAAGTGAAATTTGCATTTTGTGTAACAAACATGTATTTTTGATAAAACATTTGGAGTTTGATTTATAGAGTATCAACAAGGACCATACACTTATTAATTTGCATTCAATTTTTGAGTATTTTTAAAGACATTTTTTTAAGTGTTTTGTCTAATAATTTAAGAAGATCCACACCAATGAAGATTGGCAGTACAAATATAATGTACAATAAATAACTTACATCTGCTGCTTTAATTCTAGAGATTTTAAATAAAAATGGTTTCCTTTTTTCTTCATGAAAAACATTGACTGAAAATTGAGAAAAAATTTCAAAGAAATTTTTTATTGAAAATAATTTAAATTTAGTTTTTTTAAAAAAAAATGGACCTACCTAGTGGTTCTTGACATAAATCTTCTAAAAATGTAAAATGTCTTCTTTCAAAAGTTAAAATTTAAATTGTCAAGTACAGTTGAAACCGACTCATATTTTTTAATGAAATTATGATATGAATTTAGTGTTCTTATAAAATAGGTTGTGCTAATTTATTGGTCCACTTAGAGTCTTAAATATTAGACACAACTCATAAGTAACTCACTACAAAAGGAATCTCAATTATCAACAAAAATATTTATTGATTGTAACGATCCAAAAATAAATGTGATAACACTCGTCTTATCCCACCAAAACAAGTCAGTCTAAAACTCAAAACCATTAAATTAAAATGCGGAAATTTTTTTAAAGTATTACAATTGATTCAAAAGAAACACTAGTCTCAAATGAACTTGTTTCTAGAATAGAACAAAATCATAACTAAGGAGAAAGAAAGTCCGCTGAGACGACAAACAGCTACCTCACAAATATCTGAGAAGCCTCGAAAAAGAAGAGAATGACAAGTACCGCAAAAATTCAGGCTCGTAATCTACAAAAAAAAATTGTAGAAGCAAGGGTTGAATACCAAACCACACGGTGCTAAGCAAGTAAACCCTAAACACAAGCTAAGGGGATGAAATACGGGTACCCTACCACTCCAACCAAACCTCCACAACTACAACCTGCATAAAAATCAACCTAACCTAACAGCTCATAGTTTACATAGCACATAGCTCAACAACAACACTAAGACAAATTACTTATCCTCTACAACAACACTTGACAAATTACATATCCTCAACAACTACACTTTAACAAATTATATCCTCAACAACAACACTTCAACAAATTATATATCCTCAACAACAAGCTCAGCACCCAAAAGGCATTCACAAGATCAGCAGAACACAATATCAAGTTCACTAATGATAAATATGTGCAATGATGCATGTCGGACCTAGTGATACACACCCGCTGTGTCTCAGTATGGGACCCATGGGGGACATATTTGTCTGTGCATTCATTGCAGCGTGCGATACGACCCTCGACAATAGTAATCATTGCGGCGTGTGATACGTCCCTATATATATAGTATCCACCGCGGGTGCGATACGTACCTTGAAATATAGTACTCATCGCGGCGCGCGATACGACCCTCGAAATGGTACATTCTCTTTAATTTCTCATTCTTTCTCAATGCATATAACACTTGTAACAGTCATGTTTCAGAACAATGCAAAATGACATGTTCACAAAAATAACGAGGAGATGGTCATTTTCATAACATTGCACAATTCACAACAACATCAACAATGATTCAAGAAAGCTTTCAAATCATTCTCCATTATCAACACATCACACACAAGCAATTATTCACATAGCCTTTTATTGCCCTTTGTTTTCATCATTAGAATTAATAAATGTGGACAAGTCAACCTATCACCAAGTCCCATTACTTCCAAACATATAGCACAAGGAAATACATGCATTTCATACACTTAACAAGGGTTTAGAAATCTATTTGCCTCAATTAGTCAAGAATTCACTCTAGAACTTGAGTCTTCTTCTTTCGTTGGACTTCCAAATCATTAAAATCTATCCAAATAAATAATCACAATAAGATTCAAAACTAACAACACTCATGTTGCTACATGTCTAGCCTTGACAACAAAATTCACATCAAATCTATAATCAAGTTATCTTAATCTGGATACTAATTAATATGTCAATACTTTTAAATATTTTTTTATTTCCAAATATCGAACCTAGGGTTTAGTTTCATTATCTCTAAATAACATCAACTTAATGGTCTTCATATACTACAATACACTCGCTATTTAGTTATCTTAATATATCAAAAACTAAACTTATAATATAATAAACAATTAAAAATTATTTAAAACGAAGCCACTGGTTACAGGAACCAATGGCGGTGACAACATGACCAAAGTGCCAAGTTTTCCCCTTTTTCATATAATTCCAATTTATTACTCATGCTTTTATTTTCTTCCCATCTCATCATGGCTTCAATTCCTTGGAATTTATTCACTAACAAACAAATAAAACTTTAATAGTTTGTCCCCACCCAAACCAATAAAAATTGCATGTTACATATGATCAACTTTCGAAATTTTCAAATTTCTATCAACATTCACTAGGTAATAATAATCGGGAACATCTTTCAACCTTTAACTATATAAAGATCACAAGGTTTAGATTTTTCCTTACTGCCGCCGAAAGAACACTTCCGTTGTTCTCCGTCTCTTTTATTTTTCTAAATAAAATAATGAGGTATTCTAAGTGGCAAATTTCACTAACTTAATTTAATTATATGGAACAAATGGTATAAGGTATTAAATATATGATGCTTTAATCCATTAAGTTTCGATTAAGTCAACTGTTCAAAATTATCCATCATCTAATTAACTAAAGTCAATGAATAGTTCGAGATTATAAAAAATGACCTTCTGGGCCATTACATTGGTAAATTGATCCAATTGGACGGCAAATTGAGTTACCAACTAAATGCCAACTTATATTAATTCATTACTAAAAATCTTATCACTAAATTTTACCAACCGATTTTAAGTTCTTAGTAAACTTACCAACCAAAAATTAGTTGGCAAACACTCAAAATGTTGTTACAAAATTTTGAAACATGGCACTGAAATTTTAGTTGGAAAATTCACCAATTAATTTTTAGTTAGTATATCGTTAGTACCTTTACTAACGAATTGAAAATGTGTGTCCGATACCCACATTGGAGCCCGATTATATCCGAATTCACGTTGGGTTGTCCGTTAGGAGTAAAGCAAGGCGCTCCCTAACAAACGCAACTCCGTACCCAGGGGGAATCAAACCCAAGGCCTCTTGATTAAGAATGAAAAGTACTTACCACTCCACCGCAATCCTTGTTGGTAATAAATTTTAAATACGTTAATATGCTTATTTATTTTTCTTATATATTTTTCGGTAATAAATTTTAAATACGTTAATATGCTTATTTATTTTTCTAATAAATTTTTCTAATTTATTGTTAGTTTGTTGTTAATATATCATTTCAGTTTAATGTTAGGTTAGTAATTAATTGATAATATGTTCAAAATATTATTAACTAAATGATTATTCAATAATAAAATATTCATTAATTTATTGCATTTAAAAATCTAAGAGCACAAATATAAATCCAAAAATATTAATATCAATTTTGGAAATATATTTGAACAAAACAACACAAAATCTATGATAACAAGTTAAGTTTATCTCAATATGATACATATCAGAATATCAAAAATCTAATTTGGCACTTTATCAAAAATTATTGACCAAATCTACTTGTTGACCAAATCTTAAAAGTTAAAATGCCTAAAAATACAAATTGAAAATGGAAGCCTCAAAACCTGAATCAACGATCCTATTAGATATAAAATGACCAATGGAAAGCTTATCGCCATGACAAAATTCTCATCAGAGCACGTTCACCAAAAATGTCGAGCAAAGTTAAATGTTGGCCAAAAGTTAAGAGTTAAAACGCCTAAGGTATAAAATCGAATATGAAAACCTCAAAATCCAAACCAACCTTCCTATAAAACGAAAAATGACCTTCCGGAGCTAATTGCACTGACGAAATTCAAATTTGAGCATTTTTGACCATATCCAAATTTTAGCCAAAAGTTAAAAAAGTTAGAACACTTAATGATACAAATTGAAAATAAAAGTCTCAAAACCCGAACCAACCATCCTATGAGACCAAAACTGAACTTGTATGGCTAAATGCGGTGACAAAATTTCAATTTGAGCGCGATTACCAAAAATATATTTTGACCAAAAGTTAAAAGTTAAAATGTCTAACGACACAAACTAAAAACGGAAGCCTCAAAACCCAAACCCCCTGTCTTGTTACATAAAAAATGACCTTCCGAATCTAATTGACTGACAAAATTTTATATGAACACGTTTATCAAATATATTGACCGAAATCAAATTTCGGCCAAAATTTATAAGTTAAAACACCTAATGACACACACTAGAAATGAAAGCCTCAATATCCGAACCAATCATCCTATTAGATAAAAATGACCTTTGGAGTTAATTACGCTGACAGAATTCTCATTTGAGCACGTTTAGAAAAATATTGACCAAAGTTAGATTTTCGCCAAAACATAAGATTTAAAACACCTAACGGCACAAAAAAAAATGAAAGCCTCAAAACTTGAACCAACCTTCCTGTTAGATAAAAAATGACCTTTCGAAACTAATGATACTGACATAGTTTTAATCTGAGCATGTTTACAAAAAATATTGACCAAAGGCAAGTTTTAACTAAAATTTAAAAGTTAAAAGCCTGACGACACAAAATGAATATGAAAGCCTCAATATTAGACGCTGATTTACCAAAAAATTTAACTTCAATTGATCAGTTTCTTAACCATTCAAATATAAGTTAGTAACTAATAATTTACCAATAAATTTTATTACATTTGATAATAGTTACTATTCAACTAAACATTCAAATGTAATATTACCAACTAATAATTAATATATTGGTAAATTTTACCAATGAATTAATGATTGCTTGGTATATTGCCAACTTTTTTTATGATGTTAGTAATTTACTAACTACAATCTTTATTCTTCGGCATAATTTCCAACTAATTGGATATTGGTTGGCAAGTTTACCAAGAAATTACATTTCGTTACTAATTTACCAACATATTTATATTTGGTTGGTAAATTTAGCAACACAATCCAGTTGTTTGGTAAATGTTTGGTTAGTAATTCATTGGTAATAGTTATTAAATTATATAAACAATTTTTGGTCATATTTACCAACCGATATATACTACTTTGGTAATATTACCAACAAAAAGTGTACATTAATAATATATTGATTGATAATTCATTGATAGAATGTTGCTAAATTTGGCGTCATTTTTTTCCGCTGTATTTACCAACTAAAATCTTAGTTAGTAAAATTTTGGTTGGTACTCTATTAGAATTTTGTTGTTAAGTTTTAAAGTATAAGTCAATTAAAAATATGTTGATAATTTGTCAGTGGAATACTAATCAACTTAAGTTGTTAATAAAATATGTTGGCAATTGGAATTTTTTTATAGTGATGTGATCCATCTGACTTTAATTTGTAAAAGATTATCAATTTCAAAGAAGGAATAAGCGCAACTCTAGATCTAGAATTCATTAGAGATTAATTGCACCTATATGAAACAATAATAAGAGTTTAAAATTTTGAATCTCCACTAATATAGTGTTGGCATGCATATGTGGCATTTTAATACTCACATGGACGTCACATAACTGTTCCGTTAAGTAGAAGGATAAGTGTTATCCAATAATTAAACGAGAAGAGTATTTTTAAGACAATATAATTTAAGGTTATATTTAATCTATTTCTTATAATTTAAGGGTAATCAATTGAATATTTCTATGTTTAATCACACAAAAAGAAAAATAAAACTATGTGGATTGTTAAACCAAATTAAAGATGAGAAATATGTGCTTTTATATAAAATACTACCCCTTCTATTGTATCAAATTGAAAAGGTATTTCTTTTAATTATTATTATTATTATTATTATTATTATTATTATTATTATTATTATTATTAATAATAATAATAATAATAATAATAATAATAATAATAACAACAACAACAACAATAGTAGTAGTAGTAGTAGTAATAATAATAATAATAATAATAATAATAATAATAATAATAATAATAATAATAGGCGTTCGAGAATGATTTGTGAAGCTGAAATAATTTTACTCACGTTTATTTTCTATTCCAGTTGATTTATAATTTAGCCTTTCAAATCAATTATTCTTTCACTCGGCCATATTACATACTCGTAAATGTAGATTCATGTGTTTAGGATTATCAGCAGGCATTTCGTAGGATCACCTAGTCAGTCGTTAGCTTTTGGTGAGGTCTCATAGCTTTCAGAGGACTCTAGTCTTTAATATACTTTTAGTTAATAGTTGTTCAAAGTTGTTGTGGGTCTTGTTCCGACACCTATCTTAAAGTAGTAGAGGATTCATAAATAGAGAAATTAGAGAGTCTCAACAAATTTATTTTCAAATATTTTGTTAAACTGATACTTTTTACACTAAGTATTCTCAAATAGTTCAGACAATATTTGATTTTAATGTTTTCCCTTTTAGTTATTTAAAACTAAAAATGTTTGAGTTAGTCTTCCGCTAAGCAGTCAGTTAGGCCAAGGATTCGCTTTGGAAGCAACAATGGTTCTTGAATGTCGGTCATGTCTAGGGTGTAGACTAGAGGCGTGAAAGTCGGTCACCTAATTCTTTATATGATGGTCATTTAAAGTTTACTTTTATATGAACTCATATCAAATCATACCCGATAGAAATGTTTTGAACTTGATTTTGTGTTTGAGGTATCTTACGACTCTAAACCATATTTGATACACTTAGAAATGAACCTTAACACATATGTACAAATCGGATACCACCCGATCCAATTAAATACGTACGCTAACAATGAATGATTCGACTCTTTAAAATAGAATTTGTGAGGTGTTACATATATGACACATACTTGTCAAGACTATGTGCTCCTTCATAAACATTACATAATCTTTCATTCTTTTTGTGTTACTAGGCTTTCTAAAAAAGCACTTTGGATATGTGATTGTTGATTTTTTCCTTACTAACATGTGCAGTGTAATAGAAAGTCTTAACAACTTTAAAAAATGTGTGTTTAATGTCTTGATTGATGTTGTTTGAGGAGGTGTTAATGAACAATAACTTTACAAGAGCTTGCATGTGCAATTCAATGTCTCTGGCCTTTGAGGAATTACAAATCTACAAATAGAAAAAGAAATGTTTGTCATTCAATTTATTCTTTATAAGTGCACTTAAAATAACTCAACCATGTGCACTTAAAATAACTCAAACATGCTTATGTGAGTAAATTTTAAATAAGTCTTGTGTAACGAACTCGATCGATTTATAACCTAGTCGTTTTGAAACTCATTAAGCATGTGACAGACTTTATTGGTGTACTTGGATAATATCTCATCATGTGTCATATGGCCAGAAGAAAGACTAATTGTTTGCCGTAGCAACACTGCTGCTTCTTGACAAGTAGTATTATTTTCCTCCAACTACTCCTCCCACTACATTCAAAAGAAAAAAACAAGCAAAATTATTTAATCAAAGATTTTAATTTTTTTGTCAAATCAATTACAAATGGATAAAGTAATTAATGATGAATGTAATTATAATAAGATACATTAATAAAAACCCTTGTATACTCACAACATTGTGTAGTTGGTAATGGATATCTTTGCCTAGGTCTTGATAAGTTTCTTTTGTAAGTTGGTGCAAAAATTGACAAAGATTATTGAGAACTATGATTTCTTTTGTTTCATTACTGCAACAAAAAATTTAACTTGTCAAAGCTAAGTTAATTATATATTAGTATTTTAAAAAATCATCAAATATATACACATATTGAATTTGGAAAAAGGGTCACAATGCCCTTAAATTATATTATTATATCGCAAGGGTATTTTTTTTTAATCAAACTATTAACTGGGGATATTTTTATTCAATTCTGTATAGTTTTAGGACATTCTTGACCCTTTTTCGTATTGAAATTTAAAACCTAATTATTAGGCTTTCTTCATATCGGTAGCCCTCCCCAATCGCCACTCGGTATTGTAAGTTAGTGCATCATGAGCTCACACGGCGTAGTTGGTTGTAAGTAACTTCCCAAGAAAAGTATTGTTATTTTATTTTTAGTATTTTCTGTTGTTGCATATATTTAGTTCTAAATATGAAACAATTCAGAAACTACTCCTAAAGAGTCACCACTCAATTTTTTTAAAAAAATTAAGAAAAATTAATTTAAAAAGGATTTTAATAGATAAACTTTTAATAATTAGAGAAAAAGGGTAAGATGTTCATATTTTCACTTTGAGAAGGTGTTAGCACTTAAAGTATCTGCTAACAAAAGATTATCTGACATTTTGATATATATATTTGATTAATTTCTAATAAAAATATATTTAAGGAAGAGACTTTTTAAATCACTTGAGAAATAGCAAATTGACGTGAACACTTGGAAATGAACTTATGTAAAATGACTAATTAAATGAAAAGCATTTGATAAAAATCATTAGATGAAGCAAATCAATATAAAAGGAAATTTGGTTTTTCTTTGCGAAATTTAATTAAGTTAAAATAGAGCTAAATCTAAAATTCAGACAAATAAGTACAATAATAAAAAATAATTAATTACTTGAGTGGATCCTTCTTAAAAAATAATTACTTATTTTAAATATAATTTTTAATTATTACCATTTATAGCAATATATAGCAATACGATAATTTTATTAGATTTTTCTCTTTCTCTCGCCTTTTTCTCTTTTTTCTCTCTCCACTTTTTAATTCTTATCTCTTATTCTCGCTCTTTTTTTTTAATATTATTCTTTCTCCTTTGTATTCATTTTGTTGCTTTTTTTCTCTTGCTTTCTTTTGATTGCTTTTTTTTCCTTGTTTTCTTTTTGTTGCTTTTTCTTTCTCTTTCGGTTTTTTTTCTTTTCTTCTCTCACTTTACTTTCTTTTGTATAGTAATCAATGATTCGTAGATAAATATAATTTGCATCAATAGCTAATTAATTAGATAAATAATTTGATTGTAACAAATAAAGAGATATTATAAATTGCAAAATGGATCAAACTTGAATTAAAAATGTATCACACACATATTACAGTTGAATTAATTAGAAGAGAATTGAGCATGAATGTAAAACATAGCAAACGAAAGAACATTTTATGATTTCTAAACTGAATGAATATGTATCCATAATGAATTTAACAAGTAATTTGATCGTAACAAATCAATCAACAAATTGTAAAATAATTTAAAAGTTATTTAAAAGTGTATTACATAAGTATTGAAGGTGTATTGGAAGAGATAATTAATGATGAATAAAACATAATTAATGAAAAATGAGACAATAATCTATAGAAATAATTAAACTTGTATCAATAATGAATTAAACAAGTAATCTAATAATAACAAATAAATCAAAAAAATTGCAAAACAAATTAAATTGCATTAAAATTGTATTACACCATACTAAAATTGAATTAGAAGAGAGAATTAAGAATGAATGAAAACATAACTAATGAAAAACAAGACAACGATTTCTAAGCTGAATTAAACTCATATTATTCATGAGTAAAACTTATATTATACGTATCTAATAAATTATTTCTGCTTTTATCACTAAGAAAATGAGTGATGATTGCAATATGTATTAAATTTGTATTGTGCATGTCTTATGAATGCTTATTAGCGTGTTACCTAAATTATTTCTCTAAGTATCCATAAGAAAGGAGTGAAGTGTGCAATACGTATTACAAATGTATTATGCATCACATATTATAAATGTATTATTAACGAATAAAACTTGTCTTTTATGTGTCTTATAAATTACTTTTGGTTTGTATCACTAAGAACATGAATAATGTTTGCAATATGTATTAAAAATGTATTGTGCATATATTATAAGTGTGTTACCTAAATTATTTTAGCTGATATCATTAAAAAGGAAGTGAAGTTTACAATATGTAGTATAAATGTAGGATGTATTGTTCATGATTTTAATATAATTATGAAACATATATGATACAACTTTAGCACAAAACGCGATATAATTTTGTAAACTTCATCCTTTTCGAGCTTCAAGCTAATATTTTTCCTAAAATCAATTCTAAACTTAACCAAGTCCTCTTATAATTGAGATTTAAACTCCCAACGATATTTTTAATTATTTATAGGAACAACTTATCCAAAGTAATCGCAAACGATAACGCAATCAATGATTCGTAGATTGAATAACACTTGTATCAATAATTAATTACACAAATAATCTAATCGTAACAAATGAAGAGACATAGTAAACTGCCAAATGAATTAAACTTGAATTAAAAATGGATTACACACATATTATAGTTGAATTAAAAGTGAATGAAACATGATTGCAAAATGTAGCAAACGAAAGAGCATTATGTGATTTGTAAACTGATAAAAAAAACTTGTATCAATAATGAATTAAACAAGTAAATAAAACATAACAAATCAACCAATAATTTGAAAAATGAATTAACTTGTATTAAAAGTGCATCATACAGATATTCAAGTTGAATTAAAAGAAAGAATTAAGCATGGATAAAAAATGTAACTAATAAAACACTAGACAATGATCTATAGAGTGAATTAAACTTATATTAATAATGAATTAAATAAGTAGTCTAATAGTAATAAATAATAAACTACAACGTAAAATAAATTTGCGTGAAAAGTGTATTACACAGTATTAAAGTTGAACTAAAAGAGAAAATTAAAAATAAATCAAAAATGTAACTCACAAAAGACAAGACATTATTACTTGTATTATTCATGAATAAAAATATGTATTATATATGTCTTATAAATTATTTTGATTTGTATCTCAAGAACATGCTTGGTGTTTGCAATATGTATTATAAATATATTGTTCATGATTTTATACAATTTTAATACAATTATGAAACATATCTAATACAACTTTAGTACAATTGCGAAACAGTTCCATAAACTTCACCTTTTTCGAGTTTCAATCTAATATTTTTCCTAAAATCAATTATAAACTTAACCAAATCCTCTTAAAATGAAGATATAAATTTCAAACGATATTTTTAATTATTTGTAGGATCAGGCTATCAAACTAATTACAAATTCGTAAAATTCAAATAATGAATTTAAAATTAAAGCTTTATAATGACCATCATTAATGGTGAACTCTTGCTGTAATTTTAGAGATTTGAATTTTTTACGTAAAGCATGATTTTGTACAATCATTTGGTCTCTTTGTTCCTCTTTTTGTCGATGTACAATCTTTTGGTCTTTTTGTTCCTCTTTTTATTGTATTTTTCAGTAAAAATTAGTGAAATATGGACAAAAATTGATTTGAGGATAGTTATTTAAATGGAAATTTCAAATAATAAGAAGAAGAATAAAAAAGAAGGAAAATACAAAAGGAGGATGATAAATATTGTCAGAGAAATAGACGAAGACGCAAAAGAATAAAAAGAAGAAGAGAAGGAAGAGGGAAAACCGGAAAAGGGCTGGAAAAAAGAGCCGAACAATGTTCAATTTTCTTACTTTGAAAATAAATGCTATATTTAGTTAGAAAAAACATTTTGCCATAAATGGTAAATATTTTTATAATATAGCATATTTATGTGATTTCATCTAAATCTATCAAATGTCCAAAGTGGACTATTTTGGGCCCAAAAGTCAGATTATGTTCACCTGGACTGTCTTTGGGCTTTCAATTGCTGATCATTGGGGCTTTAGCCCATCTTCGCTCATCTATCAATTGTATATTGCTTTTTTCATTGTATTGTTATGTAGGGAATTGTATGCCAGTGAATATCGCCTGCTTTTTCTTGTATATATTATGTATACTAATTTATATAAGGAAAAATTATGCGGTTAAATAAACTTATACTATTTAATTACTCATCATAGCTATAGTTTGCTATAATTACTACTCACGACTAACATTATACATTAATTACGTAGGCTGACTTTGAGTTTGTATAATTAGTCACGTTTGTATATGTATAATTCACTAGTATACACAAATACATATGTACAATATACAATTATCTAACTGATATACATATACAATTCATCTCTCTCCTCCCTCTCCTAATCTCACTTGCCATATATACAAATGCATATGCATACAATTATATACATATACAATTTCCACTCTCTATCCTCTCTCTCTCTCCTCTCTCCTCCCTCTCCGCCTCTCTCCTCTCTCTCCCAGTCTCGCTCACCTCTCTCCTCTGTCTCCCAATCTCGCTTGCCATATATACAAATACATACGTATAATATACAATTATCTAACCGATATACATATACAATTCACATTTCTCCCACTTTTTTCCCTCTCTCTCACCTCTCTCCTCTCTCTCCATATAACATGTATCTATAAATTGTAATTATCAAACTATATCTATGGAGAGTACTTAAGTTATTTAAGTGACTATATGTGAAAGTTTCTCTATATACAATCTATTTTGACTTCCGAGACCTGTATTTCAACTTTCCTTTCTAATATATAAGTTTCCCTATCCGTATATCACAAAGACTTATTAACTCAATAACACAATAAATTATTGTTGTAACTTGGTTCAGATTGCTGACCACATTTAGGTAACAAAACAAGTTGAACAAACGTTGTATTGTAGTAGGAATTCATTTATCTATGTAACTAAGTGAAAGCTAAAAATCAACCTATCGCAAGCAACATTGCAGCCTTAAATTGTTACACATTTTGCAAGACTCTAACACCACAAACCACCATTAGCCATGTAACATTTTTACAGCTACACAATATATAAAGAGGAGATTATAAGGATGAAGATATACATTTTTTGGAACCTTTTCAAATAGCATCAATTAGAAACAAAGAGATCAAATTAGGTGAGATCAAGACAAATACTTTAGATAACTACGATATGACATCCAAAAGCAACATGAACTAATCTAATTTAAAACTCTCTTATATGGTAAAATAAATAGAGAATAACAACTGAGACAAACAGGTGATTATTTTATGGAAACAAAGACCATTCAGGGATAAAAATAAAAACGGCATCATTAGATCAACGCCAAAGAAACTATAATAATTGTCACGACCTTGACCCGCAGTGAGTGGCACCCACACTAACCCATGATTGGAGAACCATCTAACTATTCGCACACTAATAAGCAATCAAACCATAAGTTGTTTCATAGATTATAAAAGTCTTTAAATAAATAAAAACAAGTTGCAATAAACAATCATAATCATCAAACAATGTAAAGTAACCATCTATAAACTGAAAGTCGTAGTACCCAAACTCTAGAATGTCTAGAATAAAGGGGATGCATTCCCAAAACATACACGGTCTTAATAGTTTAAGTCTGAAGAGATGGACTAATTAAGAAGATCATAGGAATCCATGACAACTCGAAAGAAGTAGCCAACCCTTGGATTCAGATGTCACGTTTCTCACAACTCAGGTCTTGAAGCAGTAGCTTGAATATGTCATGTACTCAACAAAGAAAAGGCAAGTAAGTACAAATATACAAACCACAGTGTGCTGGTAGAATAATTGGCTAGTTCCAGAATAAGAAATATAAATTAGGCAACCACAAATCATGGACTCCCAGTCCTCAACATGAACCGTTACACACAATAAACATGGACAATCACCGTAAAACAAACAAACTTGATTTTCTCATTGAACTCACACACAAACTATTAGTGTACTAGCATGGTATCAAATCCGGAGTTAGTATGTACGACTCAGTCCTTAACCTGAACTGTTATGCGCAAAAAAAACATGGACAATCACCATACAACAAACAAACTCGATTTTCTCAAGGAACTGACACACAATTTTTAAGTGTATAGACGTGGTACCAAATCCACTCGTTAATATATACCTACGTGGTATCTGATCCAATCATTAGTATGTACCAACCTGATATCCGATCCACTCATTAGTACGTATCAACTGATCCACTTGTTAGTATATACCATGATATTTGATCCACTCATCACACACACATCACAATCACTGTCACGACCCGGATTCTGGAATCCGGATCACAACCGGCGTCGTTAACCTCTCAGAGGTCGTAGACAAGCCTCTTCTTAGCGTTCCTCACAATCATACAGTTAAATTTTGCGGAAAATTAAAAACTTTTAATATACTAATGAAGTATACTTGGACTTCATACTTGAGGTTTATAAAAACATACGATATTTTAAAACTATTGTCTCACATATATAGAAACCATCTAAAGAGTGCAAATCTGAACTTAGCCAATAATAGTTAATTTGTCATATAAGTCTTATTACAAAAGAATCCAAAGAACATAATGGAAATAGCGTATTCTTAAAACTACTAAAAATCCACGTAAGCTAGAATATGAAAGATAGTATCCCCGAACATGAGGACCTACCAAGACTTGGAGAAAGAGTTCCAAGATTCTTCAAATCGACCTTCCTTAACTTCAATGGCCGGAACCTACAGTTGTAGTAAAATAAAGTATTGGGGTTAGTACACCACATGTACTAAGTATGGGTATATGCACATAACACATAAGGACATGCATGAAAAAGGTTCATTTATCATATCTTTAGAAAACATGCTAAGTCATATAAAAATTCTCAATGCACATACCGTATAACATATACAAGCAAAATATTTCATCACTTAAAGCATGATCATAATCAAAGACATCTTCTCATGGCATCATGTTAACATTACATATTGCAAAGATCATATAAACAGAACATACAAAACACTTACTAACTATCCCATCCCCAACCTACAAGTGCAATTGTCATGTGAAGCCCCATAACTACACATAACCGAGTAGATAAGATAGGAGACCATAAGTAAGACTTTTTTTCATATAACTTGTAACATAGTTATCATTAACATAGCAATATAGCCAAATAACATATTCATCATAATAGCCAACATTT
Source organism: Solanum pennellii (assembly GCF_001406875.1). Lineage (NCBI taxonomy): Eukaryota > Viridiplantae > Streptophyta > Magnoliopsida > Solanales > Solanaceae > Solanum > Solanum pennellii. Next base: position 13,304,698 of record NC_028641.1, on the reverse strand, counting down.
ATATTAACATCATATGTCATAACATTTATCTTTCATATCATCATATTACTTATGAACAATCTCCTAGGATATCCCTTAGAGTCAACTTATGCAATTTCTAGGTAGCGTCCCATACCACTACCTATACTAAGCCAACTCCTCAAGTCACCCTAGTCAACGTTCGTTTTCTTGTCTTTCATTGTACATGAGGGAACATAGGCATTAACCGACATAGACCATGTGAGCTAAACATGGAATCTGGTGTCATGAAACCCCACACCGAAAAAGGTGGTCTATCGGCCAAAGTAGAACCTACATGACATAGCTTTCTAGGTGGATCCACTAGCTAGTATCCTATGGTGGCAACATTGTTCAAGAACTAGGAGATGTATTAGAGACCCATAGTTCCATATTACATGGCACCCTCAATCTCATGAGAATCATTGTGAACCTACCTTCCCCTAGGGAAGGGACACTTCCTATATCTAGTTCATCGGTGCTTAGCTTAAGTCTCTTTTCTTGAAATAACCTTTAATTTGTTTTTCATAATAAAATTACCATAGGTCACAGAAGATTATCTCCTTGTATAACATGATAATAAGCTCTTTTAGATTAGATGAGAATTGTCCTTTCGTCGTAACCCTTCATACGTGAGATTTACATGGCATAATCATCTTGTGTAAAGCATACAAGAGAGTATCATAACTTGCATATTCATATTCTTATCATAATATCACGATTTACATATTCATAGCCATCATATTCGCATAGCAACATCATACATACTTTTATAGCACAGCATCAAGACTTATAGGCTAACAAAAACATCTTAGAGTAATCACAATTTTAGAAGACTTACCACTTGCTTCCAAGAATCTTATTCATCATGCGATATTCATAATAATACTTAGTGAAATACTCAATGAAATAATCAAGAACAACCCATAAAAAATCATGTAAAAGATCAATACATAGCATAGGAGAAGGTAAACGGGTCATTAAAGAGTTCATTCAAACCTTAAATTCTAACCCTACATGTTATCACGTCATAGAAACAATCATACGAAACCATCATATAGGGAAGAACGTGATTCACAATAAATTCAAGCATAATTAGCAGCATATACTCAACAATTCATGCGGAATTAGATATAGAAAACATTTACTTTTCATTGAAAAACATAAATCTAGGGTTAGGAAGAAAATCCGTTTTGTAGAGTAAAAACCTTAAAAATTGAAGTTCTTGAAAACTTATCTTGAAAGGAACTCTTGGGGAAAGGAATCTTAAGAGTGAAAACACATACCTTATAGATGAAGAATCCACGAAATCTTGATTGTAAACTTCGAAACCTTCATCTTCTTCCTTAAGCTTTTCTTGTTCTTCAATGGAGTTTGGAAAAAGAGAGCGTTCTTGAGAGATTAAGAGAATTTCGTTTGATTCTGATTTGGAACGTGTAATTGTGGTCTAAAACTGACCTAAAATCATAATATAGACGTCCCAAGACTTACCCTAAATACCCTCCACTTGAATTACCATAAACGTCCCTCCTAATTTGACTACATCTAGGAGAACATTTGACTTAATCAAATATGAATTTTTCCTAAGGATTTCGTTTTGAACCTTTAAATTAATTAATTAAATGTCTAATTTAATTAATTAAGGGACCTAGGGTAATTACTAAATTACCCCTAAGTCATTGGAACCATAACTAACTCTTTTTGGACCATCCTAGGTTAAGTACTAGGATGTTTCTTGAGTTATACTAGGTTAGTGTAAGAATTTCGGTTTGACCCTTTTAATTTAATTAATTAAGTTGATAATTTAATTAATTAGGTGACCTAGGGTAATTAATAAAGTACCCTCAAGTCGTTAGGACCATAACTAACCCTTTGAACCATCCTAGGTTAGGTACTAGGTTGTCTTTTTCTTGTCTTAACCGAAATCTGAAAATTGCATTGTGATTTCGGTTTTGTCCTTTTAAATTGATTAATTAAGCTGATAAATTAATTAATTAAGTAACCTAGGGTAATTACTAAATTATCCCTAAGTTGTTTGGACTATAACCAACCGTTTGGACAATCCTAGGTTAGGTACTAGGTTGTCTTTTGCTTGCCTTAATCGAAATCTGGAAATTGCTTTGTGATTTCGGTTTTTGAACATTTAAATTAATTAATTAAGCTGCTAAATTAATTAATTAAGTAACCTAGGGTAATTACTAAAGTATACCTAAGTTAATAGGAACATAACCAACCCTTTGGACAATCCTAGGTTAGGTACTAGGTTGTCTTTTGCTTGCCTTAGCTGAAATCTGGAACTTGCTTTGTGATTTCGGTTTTATCCATTTAAATTAATTAATTAAGTTGCTAAATTAATTAATTAAGTAACCTAGGTTAATTAGTAAAGTATCCCTTAGTTTTTAGGACCATAACCAACCTTTTGGATCATCCTAGGTTACGTACTAAGTTGTCTCTTAGTTAGTTTCATGTCTTAATGTCACCCGGTTAGGTCTTAGGTTGTCGGGTCCCTTACTTAGTTTTTTTTGTTGGTACTAGGTTAGTTAGTTAGTTAGGGACGTTAGTTAGAACCTAGAATCAGTTAGGGAGCTTGGCCTCACGTGGTCCTACAGGCCTGCCCCCTATGCACCCTAACCGATTCGGTTGGGGCTTGTCTCTTGGCCGTTTAGCACATGTGCTTGCACATCTGTTGCTTGTACTTTCCTAACTACTATTTTGATGGTTAATTTGGAATGTTTACTTATTGTCCCAAGGATCCTCACTATGTCCTTGGGTACTACTTAATCTACATGCCCTTTTTAAGTGGTCATGTGCTATGGTACCTAGGCTTGGCACTTGGATGCCTTATACATAATGTGTTAAGATTCAATGCTATTAGCTTAGGGTCTTGATTTCAGGTATAATTCCTAAACAAGCTTATTAATACTTAGAAAAATTGGCTTACACCCTTTAAGCCAATATTTTCTAATATGCCCAATATTTTATTTATTTGGGCATTATATAGAAATTGGCTAATATCCCTTAGCTAATATTCTATACTATGCCTAATATTGAGAAATATTGGGCATTGGAAGGCCTATGTATCCCCAATACACATTCTTAAAGACCTATTGGGCTCTTCACTAGACATATAATTTTTTTAGAATGTTACAATCACAATGAATAGCAATAACATATGTATACCCAAGTAAACACATTCATTGCATACGATGAATGAAATTCAATATTTAAATCACCCCTACACATCTTTCAATAATCATGTATCATGCATGCAATATTAACGAAGCAGTAGAAAAACACACATAACATAAACGGAAAACAAACAACTGTTACCTATCTTGGATCAAGCCTTGAAACTCTACAGAACTTGACCTTTTCCGTTGTCATGAATTTTGGATTATTCTGCTCTAAAACAATATAAAATAACACAATCAATGAAAATTGGTTGAACAATACTCAGATTGTAACTAAATCCTAAACCCCAAGCCATTTCCATGATCATCTCTCCCAAACCAGGGTTTTTCCATCATTAATTCAAGAAGAACTCTCATCTAAGGTAAAGCAATAAGACTTCTAAAGCTTAAGAATCACACTACCAACCTGGGGGAGTAACTAATTTATCTTTATTTAAAAAATTTGATGGAAACTAGTTGAACATTACCCTAGGTCTCGATTCTCTCTTGCCAAAATGTGTTGCAGAATCATGAGCAGTTTAGGGGAAATTTTTGAATAAACTCATGAATAATTCAGCTATAGTGGCTCCGCCATAGCAGGAAAACCCGATACAGTGGCTTGGCCATAATGGGACCACCTGCTATAGTGGCTCCGCCATACCAGGAGCACTCACAATTGAAGGAATTAATTTTCCCGCTATAGCAGTGTGACACCCCTATAGAGGTTTACACAAAACATAAACTCATAATTCTCTCCAAAATTATTTATTTTGAACTACACTTTTGAACTTTGACGTTTAAATTAACTCTTTTACACCTAGTTCGATATCGAGAGCTTTACTTGACCGAATTCAATTATGAAAAACCCTATGAATTTCTTAATATCTTAGTAATAGAAATACTAACCCAATCTTAGTCATTTTACCCAACCTCTTATCAGATTTCCCTAGATCTTACATTATCCTAAGACTTCAACTCTATCTTACATCGAAGTAGTTCGGTTGGATCGAGAGAATCTGGATAGGCCTGCTCAAATTTTGTCTAAGACTAGCCAAACCCGAAATTTTCAAGTCACTATACCAAAAGTTTTCTCGCCCAATTGTTTCACCAAGGGTTTATCCATAACTATTGAAAGGGCTTGTTACAGTATATACGAATTTATCCATAACTATTGAAAGGGGTTGTTATAATATATACGAATTTATCCACCGCTCCTCCCCGAGCAATCAAATAAGAAAGCTGGGCTAGGTCAAGAAGAAAGTAGTACTTGAATTCTCAAATAAGTAAGGATACTTATCTTGCATGTCACTCTCAATTTTCAAGTCGCTTCCTCAATTGAATGATTCTTCCATTAAACCTTCACTGATTTGATTTTCTTTTCCTCAACTTCCAACATTCCGATCGAGAATAGCAATCAGTTTCTTTCATACGACAAATTCTTGTGTTGTATTATCAAGCCGCACTTGATAATTTAATCTTCATCCCTATGGTACCTCTTCAGCATGGACATAAGGAAGACTGGATGAACTTCAAACAAGTTGGGTGGCAACGCTAACCTATAAGCCACTAGCCCCATACTTTGAAGCATCTCAAACAAACCAATAACACGAGGGCTAAGCTTACATTTTTTTTCAAACCTAGTATTTCCTTTCATTGGTGACACTTTCTACAACACATTTTTATCAGCTTGAAATGTCATATCCCTTACGTTACGATTTACATACTCCTTTCGGTTCATTTGAACTACCAACAATTTGGTTTAGATACTTTTTACATTTTCTTGAGCTTCCCTCACCAAATTGAAACCTAAGGGCTTCACATCACCAACCTCAAACTACCCTATAGGCAATCTATATCCCCTCCCACAAAGTTCCTCGAATGGTTTCATAACTACGTTGGAGTGATAAGTATTGTTGTAAGAGAAATTACACAATAGCAAGAATTGATGTGATTGGTCTTTAAGGTCAATCACACATGCTCTAAACTAGGGCTGGGACGGGGGGACGACGATGGGGGAATTTGGCCGGTCGCGGGATTGGGGGAACTGGGATTGGGGGGACAAAAATATGTCACATCTCGGTCCACTATATATACGGGATGGGACGGGTTTTGGCAGGACGGGATGGGACGAGACAGGGAATTTTTTATTTTTTAAATACTTATTATTTGTATTGAAATTAAATGTTTTTAGCTTATAAATTTTAAACTTAAATTTAAACTTTTAACTTTAAAAATTTCAAATTTCAAATTAAATTTTCCAATTTCAAGTTACAAATTTCAAATTAAATTTTCAAATTCAAGCTTCATGTTTCAAATTTCAAGTTTTAAATTTCAAATTTCCTATTAGAGAAGTTTAAATTTGTATTTTAAATATTTTAAAGTAATTTAAACTTGAAATTTCAAATGTCAAGTTTCGATTTTTAAACTAAGTATTTTAAAGTTAGTTTAGTATATATTTACATCTGTATGTATAATTGTATATGTTAAAATTAAAATGCAAGACAATAATTGTATAAAAAGACTTGAATAAATCCTTCAAATTTATTCAATAAAATCTAATTGCAACTTAGAACTTAGAAGCTACTATCACGCTCCAAGCTACCCCCGAGACGTGGACACGGAACCTAGGTACACAAGCGATCTCAAGCTAACCCTGCTGGCATGATCATGAGCACACCAAAGATAATAAGTTGTTGCGGAAGCTAAATCATAATTTAAAATCAAAAGATGGGGAATACCCGTATTCTATAACTGAGATATTTGAAAAATGAGTTTAATACAAAGGAAATATTAACTCAATACAAAGCTGAAACTAACTATGTCTGAAAATAGCCTCTAAAGTGGACTAGAAATACTGGGACAAGCCCCAACTAAATCTAGCAAAAACTAAAACTAAAAGACTAAATACTTAAAAGAAACTCGTGACTATTGTCCTCGGAGAATGAGGACTCACCACTGAATCTGCTGAACTGAAGATCGTAAATCGATTTATGCGTGATCTGGATGCTGAGAACCTGAACCTACATCATGAAAAGATGTAGCGCACGTATACGTCAGTACTTGAAAGGTACTAAGCATGTAGAATTAAATAAAACTGAAATACATAATTGAACAAGCAAAAGCAAGTATAATACTCTGACCATAACATAGAGAAATCTGAACTAACTGAATGCAATGACCAATTTATAACATGCTGAAACTGAATACTGAGTATACTGATAAATGGTCAATGCAAGAGAGTCTGACTGAACTGTGGGAGCTACAAATAACCGATAATAAAACCACATGAGCTAAATGTGGAGTCCGATGTATGCGCCCCATCAAGAGGACCCAATATACCCTACCAAAGGTATAAAGGCAAGCTGGCATGATCACTAAACTGATTGCCCATAAAGAGAACTTACAACCTACTTGGCTAGTAGTTCTAGGACTATTTGGGTACGCTGAACCCTAGTCCAACTCGGTATTATGCTAATCCATTGATTTATGTGGTTAACTGATTATGTCTGAATTTCTGTAAATACGGGATATCTTAAAACTGAACATGCAAACTGAGAATGCAATATCTAATCTGATAAATGATGCATTAAAAACTGAGGCATGTATATAAGAAGTAACTGAAATATCTGACCTAGCATGTGAATTTCAAGAACTAAAGAAATACAAAGCTAGGGTTCTGAAATTCATGCAATAATTTGAGCAATAACATGGAAATCTGATTTGGAACATATAACTAATTAATTCATGAAGTTCTGTTGAAGTTCTAGAAACCCTAGGTCTAATCATGACAAGGGGATCAAGAATCTGACTGAAAACTAGGGACCCATGGGTGAAAGGAACCCACTAGTGAAATCCCACATACCTGGTGATGAAATTCACGGAGAAACACTTAGATTTCAGGGCTTGAAGTGCCAGAATCTTGTTGAGTTCTTGAACTAGGGTTCTTGACCTTTTTCTCCTTTCTTGCTTCTAATTTTATAAGTTTTGATTAATGATTTGACTTAGTGTAAGTTTTAGTTATATTTCTAGGCTTAAACTGACTAAAATCTGATGATTTAGGGTCAAAATGATGTATCTTTGGGTTTAAACGAAGTAGTAAAAGACCAAAAGACCCCTGAGTTAATTGTTTTCGGACCAAACGACGACCTGTACAGACGGTCTGTCGTTCCATCGATGGTCTGTCGTTTGGGTCCGTAGGTTGGGCCTGTTCGACAGGCCTTTACTAAAACGGGCATAACTTTTTACTCGGAGGTCTGATTTTATCAAGGTCGGTGGCTATGAAAATCTAATTCAAATATCTATCTGTGGGTATGTCACGAGACATAGGATTCATTTTGTGCTAAGAGTTATGACCATTTGAAGTTGACCCAACTGCATTTTCCCCCTAACTTTTTGCTATATCTCACTACGGTCAGACCTATAGAACATAGGTCCATCTACGGACCGTGCTGGTCAATCGTGGTTCTTATCAAAGAGTGGTGAATGGGGTGTTGATCGATGGGCTCAGACTACGGCCCGTAGTCTGACCTACGGACTGTAAGTCTGTCCGTCGTTTGACACTTAGTCAAATTTTTTGGATTGAGATTTTGGGTAGTTTCTGACCCAATCGATGGATGTCCAGGACGGACCGTGGTCAGGCTACAGACCATCGATGGCAACCGTCGATGCACCGGCAGATTTTTGAAAAAGCTGGTGTTTGGTCTTTTTTGGATACGGAGTGTTACATTATCTCCCCCTTGGGAACATTCGTCCTCGAATGAAAACTAAACTAGCTGGAATAGAGGGAGAAAGATGCAACCCTACTACTAAACACTGAGAACTGACTTTCTGACTGAATTGAGTTTCGGGAACATGCAAATACGCTGAAAATGCAAGTACAAACTGAGGGAACATGATTCTAATACTAAATTCACGCATGAATGACTGGAAAACTGAAGAGGAACTATTACCTCAAGATGGAGTGGAATCGGAAGGAAAGAGGTAAGGATACTTGGCTTTCATTGATGCTTCTACCTCCCAAGTAGCTCCTTCTACGGACTGACTCCTCCACAAAACCTTGACTGAAGCGACTACTTTGTTTCTCAACCTTCTAACCTGACGGTCAAGAATTTCAACTGGAACATCCTCGTAAGAAAGACTATCTTTCACCGCCACACTCTCTAGTGGCACTACAGAGACTGGATCACCCACACACTTCTTCAAGAGTGAGATGTGGAAGATCGGATGCACTGCTGCTAATTCTTCTAGAAACTCTAACTCATATGCCACCTTGTCAACCCTTTTCAAGATCTTGTAAAGGCCTACATATCTGCGACTGAGCTTCCCTTTCTTGCCAAATCTCATCACCCCTTTCATAGGTGACACTTTCAGGAAAACCCAATCATCCACTTGGAACTCTAATTCCCTTCTCCTCACATCTGCATAAGATTTCGGACGACTTTGGGCTGTCTTAAGTCTATCTCTAATGAGTTGAACTTTATCCATAGCATAAAGGACTAAATCTGGACCTATCAAAGCTACTTCACCTACTTCAAACCAACCAACGGGAGATCTACATCTACGCCTATACAAAGCCTCATAAGGGGCTATCTGAATGCTGGAATGGTAGCTATTATTGTAGGCAAACTCAATAAGAGGAAGATGATCATCCCAACTACCCTTGAAAAAGATGACACAAGCTCTCGACATATCCTTTAAGGTCTGAATGTTACGCTCTGCCTGCCCATCCGTCTGTGGATGAAATGATGTACTAAGGTTAACTTGAGTACCAAGACCCTTCTGAAATGACTTCCAGAAATGAGAGGTAAACTGAGGACCTCTATCTGAGATGATAGACAAATGAATCCCATGCAACCTAACAATTTCATTAATGTAAAGTTTGGCATAGTCCTCTGCCTAATCTGTAGTCTTGAGCACTGAAAAGCGAGAAGACTTAGTCATCCTATCAACTATCACCCAAATTGAGTCATGCTGTCTGCGAGTACGAGGTAACCCTGTGATGAAATCCATATTGATAACATCCCACCTCCAAATAGGAATATCAATCTCTTGAGTCATACCTCCTGGTTTATGATTTTCTACCTTGACTTGCTGGCAATTGGGGCACTTACTCACAAAGTATGCTATATCCCTCTTCATGTCATTCCACCAATAGACTTCCTGGAGATCGCGGTACATCTTAGTGGAACCTGGGTGAATAGAATATCTGGAGTTATGGGATTCCGCAAGGATATGCTTTCTCAACTCGCCCACATCAGGAACACACAATCTACCCTGGTAGCGAAGTACACCATTGCTCCCTTGGGAGAAAACCTCCACTCTCTGATTGTGGACTGCATTCTTAAGTTCAAGCAAAATTGGATCACTGTCTTGCTTTTCCTTAACCTCCACTACCAAAGAAGATATCGTCCCATTCTGAACTATTACACCACTATCTGATAGGCTCATGAGGTGAACTCCTAAGCGAGCAAGCCTGTGAACATCCTTCACTAGCTCCTTTCTTTCTTCCTCAACGTGGGCTGCACTACCCATATATAATCTACTAAGAGCATCTGCTACTACATTCGCCTTACCAGGATGACAATGCACACTCATATCATAATCCTTAAGGAACTCAAGCCATCTCCTCTGGCGAAGATTCAACTCTTTCTGGGTGAACACATACTGAAGGCTCTTATGGCCAGTGAACACATCTACATGAACACCATACAAATAGTGTCTCCATATCTTTAGTGCAAACACCACTGCTGCAAGCTCGAGGTTATGAGTTGGATAGTTCTTCTCATGCACCTTAAGCTGTCTAGAATCATACACTATAACCTTATCTCAATGCATCAACACACAACCTAGCCAACTCAAGATGCATCACTATAGATCACCTAACCATCTGAACCCTCTAGTAAGTCGAGACATGAGCTGTAGTCAATCTTGTTTTAAATTCTGCAAAGTTTTTCTCACAATCATCTGACCATTGAAACTTGACCATCTTCTGAGTCAACCTAGTAAATGGTGAGGCTATGGAGGAGAATCCTTCCACGAACCTTCTATAATAACCCGCTAGACCTAAGAAACTTCTGATATTTGCAGCAGAGGTATGTCTGGGCCATTGTTCACTACTTTTATCTTCTGTGAATCAACTCGGATCCCTTTGCTAGATACAATGTGACCAAGAAAAGCAATTGATTGCAACCAGAACTCACATTTTCTAAACTTAGCAAATAACTGGCGATCCTTGAGAGTTTGTAAAACAATTCTCAAATGACTCGCATGTTTTTCCTCATTCCTAGAGTAAATAAGGATATCATCAATGAAGACAATAAGGGACAAGTCTAAGTACTGTTTGAACACTATGTTCATCAAATCTATGAGAGCTGCAGGAGCATTGGTTAGTCCAAATTACATAACTACAAATTCGTAATGACCGTATCGAGTTATGAAGGTTGTTTCAAAAATGTCTCTATCTTTGACTCTAAGCTGATGATAACTCGATCGGATGTCTATCTTTGAGAAGTGACTAGCACCTTCAAGTTGTTCAAACAAGTTATCAATCCTGGGGATGGGACACTTATTCTTGATTGTGACCTTGTTCAACTTTCTAGAGTCAAACATTCTGAGAGATCTATCTTTCTTCTTTACGAACAACACTGATGCACCCCATGGTGAAATACTAGGTCTCATGAAACCCTTATATAGAAGGTCCTTCAATTGCTTTTTCAATTTCTTAAGCTCTATTGGAGCATTCTGTAAGGAGGAATAGAAATAGGTTGGGTATTTGGAAGGAGATCAATTCCAAAGTCGATTTCCCTTTCGGGAGGGACTCCGGGAATATCTTCTAGAAATACTTCTGGAAACTCACAGACTACTGGAACTGACTCAAGAGTTGGGGTTTCAGAGCTAGAATCCTTAGCCTGAACTAGATGATAGAGATAACTCTTAGAGATCATCTTTCTGGCCTTAAGGTAAGAAATGAATCGATCCATTGGCGCTAAGCTACTACCCTTCCATTCTAGGATTGGTTCGTCTGGAAACTAAACACGAACAATCCTAGTTCTACAATCGACTGAGGCATAACAGGAATGTAACCAATCCATACCTAGAATTAGGGCTGGCAAGGGGACGGGGAAGGGGACTGGGGGACGGGACGAAGGGGGACGGGACGGGACGGGGGACGGGGGAAGGGATTTGATATAGGACCGGGATTGGGGGGACCGAGATTGGGGGGACAAAATAGGTCCCATCCCGTCCCGCTATATATACGAGATGGGATGGGATTACGGGGGACGGGACGGGACGGGGGATTTTTTTTAAATACTTATATATTTGTGTTGAAATTATACGTCTTTAGCTAATAAATTTTAAATTTAATTTTTGATTTTTAAATATCAAAATAAATTTTCAAATTTAAAGTTTCAATTTTCAAATTTCAAGATTCATGTTTCAAATTTCATGTTTAAACTTTAAAGTTTTAAATTTCAAATTTGAGAAGTTTAAATTTGTAATTTAAATATTTTAAAGTAATGTAAATTGTAAACTTCAAATTAAGTATTTTAAAGTTAGTTTAGTACTTTAGTATATATTTAATTATATTTATTAAAATTAAAATGCAAAACAATAATTGTATAAAAAAACTTGAACAAAAGTTAAAACCTTCAAATTTATTCAATAGAACTTAGAAGTTACAATTAACAAATATTAGTGGAGTAACTACTCTACGCAGCCACCTTCTAGGAAGGGTTTTGTTTCAATAAGTTCTCATACGTAAAACTAATATTTGTTACAGATATTAGATGAGTAACTAATTTTACGCAGCCACCTTCTAGGAAGGGTTCTGTTTCAATTAGTTCTCGAATGTAATCTAAAAATATCTGTTTTCTCCTTTAAAATTTAATTCTAATTGTCGCATCATGTCGATGGTGATATCCTTCGGTGTTGGCAAACTTGCTAGAAATTCTTCTGCCTCTAATTCATCATCACTGCATTCAATTTGTGTTTTGATCCAACTTGCTTGTTTTTTACTTAACTTTGGCAAATTGTTATTCCTCCTTTTAGCATTGCACCAGTCTCTAAATAAAACTGTTGTTTCCAAACTGTCTTCCGCCAATGAATGTCTATGATCACCAATTTGAAACCTTGCCACACTGAAAGCAGCCTCCGATGCAACTGATGAAGCTTGAATAGCTAGAACATCACGAACCATTTTGCTCAAAGTTGGAAATGCATCGCTTCGCCTACTCCACCATCCTAATAAATCTTCATTGCCATCTTTGATTTCCAATATTTCAAAATATTGATTAAGATATTCTTCAAAATCATCACAGTTAGTAGAATTAAGACCAAGAATACCTCGTATATAAGTTGAAATTGGAATTGACAAATCAATCTCAACATTAGAAGTTTGACCAACTTCTCCTTGAAAATTTTCCGTAGTTCTATATTTTTTATACAACAGTTTTGCTTCTACTTTATGCTAGACTTACACGTTTGACATTTTGGAATTTCTTCCGGTAAAATTTCTAAAGTTTCACAAAAGTGTCAACAAGGTCTTGTACACCTTGTAATTTATAAGCAGGATGAAGTAAAGTAGTCATTAAAAAAACTTGAGGAATAGGAAAAAAATATTTTTAAAATTTTTCAATCATACTTTCAATTGCAACTCCAAATTTATCTATTTTTTTGTATTTACAAAATTGAATTGAAAGAGCACAAATATTTATTAATACGGATGAAATAGTAGGATAATAAATTCCCGAAAATATGGTAGTAGCATCATAAAAAAGTCTTAAAAATTGTAATAGTTCTTTAGTTTCTTCCCAATATTCATCACAAATTCTATCTAATGGGTCAGCATTATTAGCATTAAAAACCATTTGTATGGGTCTTCTATATTTGTAAGCAACCGAAAGTATTTCGTAAAGAAAATTCCACCTTGTTTTAATATGTTTTAGAATTTTTCTAGGTGACAATTCACATAGTAAACAATGCTCATTAAATTCCCTAATTCTAGCAGCATTGTTTGTATGAAAAATCCAGGTAACAGCATATTCAACTTTTACGCTACCACAATCAAATAATGAAATACCATCTTGTACAACTAAATTTAATATATGTGCAACACATCTAACATGAAAAACATTATTGTCAATTGGACATAATCTAACTTTTAACATTTTAGCAGTGTTTGTATTATTAGATGCATTATCTAATGCGACAGACATTATTTTATCTATAATCATGTAATAATCTAAAACACTTAAAATATTTGAAGCTAAATATGCACCAGTTTTTTTCTCTATACATAGTTTATAACTTATAATTATTTTTTGCAAATTCCAATTATGATCAATCCAATATGCAGTAATAGTTAAATAATCATTTCCATTAACACTACGATCCATGTCCGAAGTTATAGACACTCTACTATCTAATATGCTAAATATACAACGAAGAAATTGACAATGTTTACCTTGAAATTCAAAAACATCAGATTTAACAGTATTTCTTGAAAAGCCTCTATAATCTGTATTATATGTTTGTTGAATATATTCAATAAAACCGGGATTTGAAGGAAAACTATAAGGCAAACCACAAACAGAAACCATTTTAGCTTAATTCTCCCGATCTAATTCCTTATTATATTTACGTTGTGTTATTGGACCAGCGGGGTTAAAAGGATCTAATGTTCCTTGAACCATGGTAGAAGCCCCTATCGATGCATTACCGGTAATATGTAATTCATTAATTGAAATTCCCTTTTTTCTATTGGCTAATGCTTTAGCTTCTTTATATTGAATCGGCACACAAGATAACAAATGTCTATTTAATCCCCCCGTTCCACCTTGACCCTCACCCTGTTTATGTTTAAAAGGTTTCTTACACTTATTACAAATAGCAACACTATTTTCTTTATCGAAAGTCATAAATTGCCACACAATAGAAGTTTTAGGGCGTTGATACTTCACCTTCTCCCTTGTGGGAAGTATAAGGGGTGGATGTCCAAAATTTTGCTCCGGTAAATTGATAGTCTCATTTGGAACTTCTGTCACCGGACTAGTAGGTGTTTCTTCTAACTCCTTTTCTTCCAAATCAGCTTCTACTTCTTCACCTGAAATTTTCATCAACATTAGGATTAAAATTACCATAACTTCGTTCTAAACTTTCGTGATCAAGTTGAACATTTGAATCAATATCATAAGGAGTATCATCAACATAAGTAGAATCATTTATGTTAAATCTAACTCTACTCGTTGATTTAGATGAAGTACCACCACTTTTACTACTCTTTTTTTCTTTACTATTTTTTTACCAAAATTAAATAATTTAAAAAGTCTACTTTCTTCGTTATCTTGTGCTTTCTCTTTTCCTTTACCGCTATTTTTTTGCTAGAACTCATACTTAATTATATATAAAGTGTAATATAAAAATAATAATAACACAAAAGTAAAGACGAAAAATAAAATATAAATATTATGAAACGAATGTACCAAACGTCTGCGTTAATAGCAGACGTTAAACCGATTGTTGAAGCTTGTGGTTTGTTGTAACTTGTAATTTGAAACTCCAACCAATACTTGATAACAAATATGAGATAATATAATTATATTTATTGATATAATATGAAAATTTCGAATTGAAAATTGAAATATATGGATTCTAATAATATGAGAATTAAAATGGAATAGAAATTAAGATTGACACTTGAGAGTTGAGAGTTGAGAGAATATAGAAAATAGATGAGAGAAATGAGAATAGATGATTTTGTAAGAAATAGTAGGGGATAGGTGTATTTATAGTATTAAAAATGGGTTAAAGTGTAATTATTATAACTTGAGGATTTTAAA
>NC_028641.1:13272702-13289581 GCF_001406875.1 Solanum pennellii | reverse complement strand
GGGGGGGGGGGGCCCACTAGCCGTATCCCCCAACGGATCAAAACGGTAAAATTTTTTAAAATTTATAAAAAAAAAAAACAGAGGGGATCCCGCGAACCGGCCGGGTCGACCGGGACGCAGGGGTGAATCGACCCCTGACTGGTCCCCTCATCCCCCACCCCTTAAACCCCCTAAACCCTAGGGGACGGGACGGGCGGGTCGGGGCAGGACATCCCGATCCCCCTGCCACCCCTACCTAGAATGACATCGAACTCTACCATTTTTAACTCTACAAGATCTGCTGATGTGACTTTCTGAGAGACTATGATAGGGGAATTTCTGTATACCCGTCTAGCTATAACTAGGTCACTGACTGGAGTATAGATTGAGAAAGGTTCTGAGAGAGTTTCTGGTCTAACACTGAATTGGACTGCTATGTAAGGAGTTATAAAAGAAAGAGTAGCCCCTGGATCTAACAATGCATAAACATCAAGGTCAAAGACTCGTAACGCACCAGTAACTACATCAGGAGAACCTTCCTGATCCTGGAGAGCCTGAGGAGCATACAACCTATTCTGGCGCTGACTGCCATAGTACCGGATAAGTTACCCTGTTGAGTTGGGCGACTTGTTGGTGCTGCTGAAGTTGTAGACTGAGAGCTCTACCATTACCACCTCCTTGACCCTGTCTAGAAGGACAATCTCTCAACCTGTGACCAGACTGACCGCACCCAAAACATCCCTCTCTTCCTGCAAGACACTCGCCCAAATGGTTCTTACCACACTTAGGGCAAGTGGGGTAAGTCTTGGTGCCTGAAACACTTCCCTGAGATTTAGAGACTGGTGCTCTACCCTTCTAGTCATACCTGTTCTTGGAGGATGGAACACTAGCTGACGAAGGGGCGGGAGCTAAAAAATTATGCTGACTCTGCAAGCGATTTCCACCACCCGATTTCTGCTGATAATAGTCATAGTTCCCAGTCCTAGCCTTCTTATTCTCCTTAGCCAGTTCTCTAAGCTTATCACCCTCAACCTGCTGAGCATGAGTCATAAGCCTAGAGATGGTCATATCTCCAAGTAATATATCATTTCTGCACTCAATTTTAACCAAATCCAACACTCCATACAAGAACTTATTCATCTAAGCCCTGGAGTCAGCAACCATGTGAGGAGTATACCTGGAGAGTTAGTTAAACTTGAGTACATACTCTTAGACTGTCATGTTACTCTGCCTTAAGTTTATGAATTCTTGGGCTTTGCTTCTCTCAATTCTATTGGAAAAAACCTATCGAGAAAAAAGTCTCACTAAAGCAACCCCAAGTGATAGGAGCCGCATTTGCACCCCTATTCTCCTTCCATTGAGTGTACCAAATATGAGTAACATCTTTCAAATGGTATGATGCCAACTCAACCCGATCATTCCCAGTGACTTGCATTACCTCAAACATTTTCTTGATCTCATCCAAGAAATTCTGAGAATCCTCATTATCTTGCGATCCTAAGAACTCAGACGGATTCATCCTAACAAGGTCATGCACCGTTGCTGCTATTGATCCACCATTTTCATTCAGATGAGCATGAACCCGATTAATCAGATTATTCATACTCTGAGCCAACATTTGTATGACATTTCTGAACTCAGTAGTGGAGACTTCCTGATCTGGGACTAGAGGAGCTGCGTTTGCATTCCTGGCGTTCGCATTCCTACCGTTAGCTCTACGAGGAGGCATGATCTGAAAAGTAGAACGTTAAGTTAGAGCGGAATAAGATCATACCTTACGCACGATAAGAATAACAAGAAAGTGAAATTTTTCTAAAAAACTTTGTAGCCTCCCTCTCATTAGATGTGGTGCACTTCACACCAATGAAAAAGAATCTACTTATTGCGGCTTTTCAGACCTCCTAGGACTCTTGAACCTAGTGCTCTGATACCAAATTTTATCATGCCTCGAGCTACCCCCGAGACATGGACACGGAACCTAGGACCACAAGTGATCCCAAGCTAACCCTGCTGGCATCATCTTGAGCATACTAAACATAATAAGTTGTTGCGGAAGCTAAATCATAATTTAAACTCAAAAGATAGGTAATACTCGTATTCTATAACTGAGATGTTTGAAAATAAAGAGTTTAATACAAAGGAAATATTAACTCAATACTAAGCTGAAACTAACTATGTTTGAAAATAGCCTCTAAACTGGACTAAAAATACTGGGATAAGCCCAAGTTAAATCTAGCAAAAACTAAAACTAAAAGACTAAATACTTAAAAGAAACTCATAACTATTGTCCTCGGAGAATGAGGACTCACCATTGAATCTGCTGAACTAAAGATAGGAAATCGATCTATGCGTGATTTGGATGCTGAGAACCTGAACCTAAATCACGAGAAGATGTAGCGCACGTATGCGTCAGTACTTGAAAGGTACTGAGCATGTAGGATTAAATAAAACATAATTGAACAAGCACAAAAGCAAGTATAATAATCTGACCATGACATAGAGAAATCTGAGCTAACTGAATGCAATGACCAATTTATAACATGCTGAAACTGAATACTGAGTATACTGATAAATGGTCAATGCAAGAGAGTCTGACTGAACTGTGGGAGCTACTAATAACCGATAATAAAACAACATAAGCTAAATGTGGAGTCCGATGTATACGCCCCCATCAAGAGGACCCAATATACCCTGCCAAAGGTATAAAGGCAAGCTGGCATGATCACTAAACTGATTGCCCATAAAGAGGACTTACAACCTACTTGGCTAGTAGTTCTGGGACTATTTGGGTACGCTAAGCCCTATTCTAACTCGGTATTATGCTAATCCGTTGATTTATGTAGTTAACTGATTATGTCTGAATTTCTGTAAATACGGGATAGCTCAAAACTGAACATGCAAACTGAGTATGCAACATCTAATTTGATATATGATGCAGTAAAAACTGAGGCATGTATATATGAAGTAACTGAAATATCTGACCTAGCATGTGAATTTCAAGAACTAAAGACATACAAAGCTAGAGTTCTGAAATTCCTGCAATAATTTGAGCAATAACACGGATATCTGATTTGGAACATATAACTAATTAATTCATGAAGTTCTGTTGAAGTTCTAGAAATCCTAGGTCTAATCATGACATGGGAATCAAGAGTCTGACTGAAAACTAGGGACCCAATGGGTGAAAGGAACCTACTAGTGAAATTTTCCATACCTGGTGATGAAATTCACGGAGAAACATGTAGATTTCGGGGCTGGAACTGCTGGAACCGTGCGGCATTCTTGAACTAGGGTTCTTGACCTTTTTCTCCTTTCTTGCTTCTATTTTTCTAAGTTTTGATTAATGATTTGACTTAAGGTATGTTTTAGTTATGTTTATAGGCTTATACTGACTAGTATCTGATTGTTTAGGGTTAAAACAACGTATTCTAAGATTTAAACGAAGTGGAAAAAAGACCAAAAGACCCCTGAGTAATTGCTGTCGGACCAAACGACGACCTTGACAGACGGTCTGTTGTTTGGTAAAGACGTAGGTTGGGCCTGTTAAATAGGCCTTTACTAAAACGAGCATAACTTTTTACTAGGAGGTCTGATTTTAGCAAGGTCAACGACTATGAAAAGATAATTTAATTATCGATCTGTGGGTATGTCATAGGACACCTAATTCATTTTTTGCTAAGAGTTATGACCATCTGTAGTTGACCCAACTGTATTTCCCCCCTAACTGTCTGCTATTTCTCACCTACGGTCAGACCTAAAGACCGTAGGTCCTTCTATGGACCGTGCTTGTTAATCGTGGTTCTTATCAGAGAATGGGTGAATGGGGTGTTGATCAACGGACTTAGACTACGGAACGTGAGTCCATTCGTCGTTCGACACTTAGTCGAATTTTCTGCATTGAGATTTTGGGTGGTTTTTGACCCAATCGATGGATGTCCAGTACAGACTGTAGATCAGGTTACGGACCGCCGATTGCAATCGTCGATGCTCCTGCAGATTTTCTGAAAAAGCTAGTTTTTGGTCTGTTTTGGATTCGGAGTGTTACAGTTACAACTTACAAATATTAGTATAGTAACTAATATACGCAGCCACCTTCTAGGAAGGGTTCTGTTTCAATAATTTCTCATATGTAAAACTAATATTTGTTACAAATATTAGATGAGTAACTAATTTTACGCATCCACCTTCTATGAAGGGTTCTGTTTCAATTAGTTCTCGTATGTAATCTAATAATATTTGTTTTCTCATTTAAAATTCAATTCTAATTATCGCATCATATCGATGGTGAAATCCCTCCGGTGTTGGCAAACTTGCTAGAACATCACAAACCATTTTGCTCAAAAATAGAAATGCAACGCTCCGCCTCCTCCACCCTAATAAATCTTCATTGCATCTTTGACTTCAATGCTTCTAAATATTGATTAAGATATTCTTCAAAATCATCACAGTTAGTATAATTAAGACCAAGAACACCTCTCATATAAGTTGAAAGTCGAACTTCAAAATCAATCTCAGGATTAGAAGTTGGTGGAATGGTCTGGTGGATTCTTGTACTTGTATGCGTTTGTAGTGTGAACCTTTCTACTTACCCTTTTGTCATCTAGACCCCGGAACTCAATAAAAAATGATTGTTAAACCCCTCTAACCCTGTGTGTACCTCACTCTCCCTTGCATAGATGACATGTGAAATCCATGTTACTCACATTAATACCATGTCATAATTATGTATTATCTATTTTAAAATAAAATATAAATTTAATTCAAAATAGTGAAACCACCATCTTCTCAAAGCTGCCACCATCAACCTTCCTCCTAACCACCCAAACTCCAATTCCGTCCAGCTTCAACCAGCAATACAAAACCTCATTGTTCCGACCTCCATGGATCCACCAGTGACCTCGAGGTTCACCAACGAGCAACAGTGAACCAACCCACGTTGCTCTTTTATTTTCTCCATTTCTAGCGAATTCTTGAGCACCAAATCACCGGAAACCAACCACGAAGTCACCAAGGACCCATTACTCAACCATTTCCAACTAAAAAACCCACCAAAAATGGATCTCGACTTGACCCAAAACCCCATTCATGTTTTTTTCGGCGAACAGCCGCATAACCCAACATTTTCAGACTCGATCCAATCGTGAAACGGCAAAAATTGGTCGGAGAAAGCTGCCACATCCACCATTCCTCTTGATGGTGAGACCATAAACACTTCCCCTCACACGTCTATGTCTCCTTGCCGCCTCCGTCCGTCGTATAGATCGTCTAAAGAAAATGAAAGAAAAAAATGATTGAGAAGGGATGGTTATGCCTGAAAAAGTAGGTGGGTGGGGTGAAGAAGAAGGGTTTTTTGATTTTTTCTTTTTTTTAATTAATTATTGTATTCTTTTATAATTTTAATAATTTTTAATTTTAAATATGGTTCTCAGTTGCTTTTACGCGTGTGTATTCACTCTCTCTAGCCAACTCAGACATTCAAATGTCACATAAGCTTGGTCAACGGTTAGAGGAATTTATTGAATTGTTTTTTATTGAGTCCAGGGGTCTAGATGACAAAAGGGTAAGTAGAAGGGTTCACAATACAAACGCATACAAGTATAAAGGTCCACCAGACCATTCCGCTTTAGAAGTTTGACCAGCTTCTCCTTGAGTATTTTTCGTGGTTCTATATTTTTCATACAACATTTTGAAATTTCTTCTGGTAAAATTTCTATAGTATCATTAAATGTGTTAACAAGTGCCTGCACACCTCGTAATTTATATTTAGAATGAAGTAAAGTAGCAGTTAAATAAATCTGAGGAATAGGAAAAAAATATTTTTGAAAATTTTCAATTATACCTTCAATTGCAACTCTAAATTTATCTTATTTTTTATATTTAGAAAATTGAATTGAAAGAGCACAAATATATATTAATACTGATGAAATAGTAGGATAATAAATTCCAGAAAACATGGTTGTAGCATCATAAAAAAGTCTTAAAAATTGTAATAGTTCTTTAGTTTCTTCCCAATCTTCATCACAAATTCTATCTAATGAGTCAACATTATGAGCATTAAACACCATTTTCATGGTCTTTAAAATTGTAAGCAACTGAAAGCATTTCGTAAAAAGAATTCCATCTTGTTTTAATATGTCATGGATTTTTCTAGGTGATAATTCACATAGTAAACAACGTACATTAAATTTTCTAATTCTAGCAGCCTTTTTAGTATGAAAAATCCCGGCAATGACATATTCAATTTTCATGCAACCACAATCAAATAATTAAATACCATCTTGTACAACTAAATTTAATATATGTGCAACATATCTACATGAAAAACATTAATGTCAATTGGACATAATCTAACTTTCAACATCCTAGCAGCGTTTGTATTATTAGATGCATTATCTAATGCGCAGACATTACTTTATCTATAAGCATGTAATAATCTAAAACATTTAAAATATCTGAAGCTAAATATGCACCGGTTTTTTCTCTACACTTTCTTTATAACTTAGATTCTTTTTAGCAAATTCCAATTATGATCAATCCAATGTGCTGTAACAGTTAAATAATCATGTCCATTAACACTACGATCCATGTCCGAAGTTATAGATATTCTACTATCTAATATGCTAAATATACAACGGAGAAATTGACAATGTTTATCGTGATATTCAAAAAAACATCAGATCTAACAGTATTTTTTGAAAAACCTCTATAAGCAGGATTATAAGTTTGTTGAATATATTCAATAAAATCGGAATTTGAAGGAAAACTATAAGGCAAACCACAAATAGAAACCATTTTATCTAAATTTTTGCGATCGATTTCCTTATTATATTTACGTTATGTTAGTGGATCACCGGGGTTAGAAGGATCTAATCTTCCTTGAACCATGTTAAAAGTCCCTACCGATTCATTACCACTAATATCAAATTCATTAACTGGAATTTCTTTTTTTCTATTGGCTAATGCTTTAGTTTTTTATATTGAATTGACACACAAGATAACAAATGTCTACTTAATCCCCCCGTCCCACCTTGACTCCCACTTTGTTAATGTTTGAAAGGTTGCTTACACTTATTACAAATAATAACACTATTTTCCTTATCAAAAATCATAAATTGCCACACAATAGAAGTTTTAGGGTGTTAATACTTCACCTTCTCCCTTGTGGGAGGTATAAGGGATGGACGTCCACAATCACTACAACAATATATATCTATAGCTATGAAATGTAATCTACAAATATAAAAATTGTAGCTATTACTTAGTAATAGCCAAAAAATTTGAATTTCCTAGCCATTTATATATTCGTAAAAAATCTCAGCCATGAAAATTTAACCGACAAACCTATTCCTTATTTTTGTTACAATTTCCAACAATTGTGGCAATAATTTCCTAAATAGCTACATCTTTATTGCTATAATAAAAGTTTGTAGCTTGATCATAATTTTTGCAACATTATAAAAGTAATTGTAGCAATAGTAGCCTTTCAGTTACAATAAGCTATTTGAAATAAAATATTGTAGCTAAACAATTATTTTTGCTTCAAGTTATAAGAATATCGCGGCAATAGATAATATATATAGCCACATTTTTTTGCTATAAAAAAATAGCAAAAATTCTTAGTAATAGAAACCTTTTAGCCACAATAAAATATTTAAAACAAAATATTATAGCTAAATAACCATTTTTGCTTCATGTTACAAAAAATGGTGATAATAGTTAAATAATATAGCCAAAGAGATTTTTCTACTGTAAAAGTTCGTATTATTATTTTTTGCCACATATTAAAATTTGTCATAGCAATACATAGTAACCTTTTAGTCACATAAAGGTTACTAAAAATAAAATATTATAGTTAAATAAATATTTTTGTGCAAAGTATTAAAATAATTGTGGCAATATTTGAGTTAATAACTATAATTATTTATTCTTAAATAAAAGAGCCACAAATTTATTCTTGTAATAAAATATCTTAGCGAATAGTTATTATTTTACCACGGGTTGAAAGTTGTTGTAGCTATATTTATATAGTGTAATTAGAGGTGTCAATTAATTGATGTGATTCATGCTACTCATAAATTTCAATTATAATTTCAATAAATATATTATTATCTATAATAAATTTTGATTAACTTATTATGCCAAACTTAAAAATCTTGATCTAGTACTTTTAGATTCTTATTTGATTCAAACTTAATTTCTTGTTATAATATCTTTATTGATCTAGTGTAATTAGATTTGTTAATCATTCGATTCGATTTAATTTTATAGGTTCATTTGTAAATTTCAAATATAATATAAATTAATAGGTGACTATATAAAATTGAATTTGACCAACTGATTATGTTGAACTTAATCATAACTTCATTGAAACTTCATATTGATCAAATGCTTCTAAATTTGGTATTTAATGTAAACTTATTTCATTTGAATATATATTTATTATAGATATAGTGCAATTGAATATGTTAATCATTTGATCCAATTTACAAACCTATTCGTAAATTTCAACTACAATTTCAATAAAATAGGTGATTGTATATAATTAATTTGATTACTAGTTATATCAAACTTAACTGTGATTTCACCATGCCTCACTAAAACTTTATTTTGACCAAGTGCTTTCAAAATTGTCATTTTACTCAAACTTGTTGTCACGATCCAAAAATGGACGTGATGGCGCTCGTTTTATTCCACCAAGACAACTTAGCCTAAAACTCAACCATTACAATAAAATGTGAAGAATTTCAGAAAAAATTCACAACATCCCAAAATCTGATTGTGATGTGTACAAGCCTCTAAAGTATTACAATCCACATTATATAGTAATAAACTTCGCCTTTATACCACTGTACTCGCACCATTCTCAACCCATCACGCATAAACAACTAATCACATTGCCCTTTTTATAATCCATTTTTCATCATTAGAATAAACAAAATGTGGGACAAGTTAACCCATGACCAAGCCCCATTACTCCCAAACACATACCAAAAGAAAATACACGAATTTCATACACTTAACAAGGGTTTAGAAATCTACTTGCCTTAATAAATAATCAAGAATTCACTCTAGGATTTGAACCTTCCCTTTTCGTTGAGATTCCAAATCAATGCAATTTATTCAAATATATATTCACAATAAGATTTCGAAACTAACAACACCCTATTATGATGTGTCTAGCTTAGACCCAAATCTCACCCGAATTTATAATAAAGTTTCTAAATCTTGATTTCAATTAGCATGTCAACTCTCATATTCTTAAATTTAAGTCTAGGGTTAGGCCTCAATTCCTCCAATATTATGAATTTAATTATATTCATATAATATAATGCACACACTATTTAACAACATATCCCAGTATCTCAAAACTTGATTCATAATAAAATAATAATTAATAAGAAGATTGTAAAACACTCGAACCAAATCACAAAATTGGCATTTACTTATGAAAAGATAACAATCTGCATATTCATACAACATATAAATTTCCCCAACCATTATTCTCTAATCATTGTCCTATGATTAGCCTCAATCCATTTGAAATTGTTCTTACCATATACTTTTATCCATCAACAATCGTATGTGCAAAAGAAATTCAATTCTTAATTTTGATTTATTTCCATCAAGGGGCCCTCCATCAACCCATAATAATATAATATGACCATATGCCCATAAAGTCAACCACTAACTTCTTACATATATCAAAAATATGAGAACACTTGAATTCATACCAATAAAGACTGGTCGTTTTCTTTGGCTATCGAAGCCGCTGGAACCTCTTCGGAAGTTAATTTTTTTTTGTTTCCAGAAAATAAGAATTAATGGTATCCCTTCCCACTAATTTATTTTAATATATGGGTCTAGTCGTAAAGGGTCTTTAATAAATTGTCACTTTAGTCCATTAACTATCGATTTAGCCATTTATATATAGTTATCCACCAGGTAATTAACTTAAGTCAATCGAATAATTTAAAATTTTCAAACCAACTTCAACGACTAATCATAAATGACTTGGGACAACTATCGGAGGGATAAAATTATAATATTTGTGAAAATTTTTAAAGATGACTTTTCGAGTCATTAAATTATCCACCACTAAAAATCATGTTCGTCCTCTAACATAAGGAGGAAGAAGGAAGAATACCAACACGACCAAAAGCATGAGGTATGATTTTCCAAAGTCGTGTTCATCTCTCCAAGTGATAACCTCATCTTTAGGACCGTTCCATCAAGAGGAACTATAAAGAAGTGCACTTTAGAATCAGAATTTGATAGATCTACAAATCCGGAGTGATTTTCAAGTTACATACTAACCCATGAACTCAATCCAAAATCAAACTCATTGGACATTAACACGACCCTCATGACGAATCTTTTCTCATATAAATAAGATAATCTTCTAAATCAAAAATGACAACAACGATTAGTGAGCTTGAATCAACAACCAAACACCCATAATGTACGAACCATCATTTTTTTAGATTCTCTTCTCACAACAAAATCTTTCCACAAGATTAAGTTATATATAAAACAAACAGATCTTTAGACACCGAGTACTCATTAAGGGAGAATCAAACTTATTTAACTCAAAGAAGAACAAGATAAAATAAGCACCTGAAGAACAATACACTCTAGGATGCAGAACATTTAACAACACTGTCGGATAACTATAGCTATTCACAAAAGCTCTTCTATAAGTTCTCATAAGCAAGGTCGTGCATATATAAACAACGATAAACCTCTAGTTTCCCAAACAACACTAAATATGTCATAACTGAAGTGATCAAAGTCTGCACAAGGATGTCACTCTACCATGAAGACAATCACGTAATCGGTACACCCAATCCACCACTAGGAATTCACCCATAAATATGAAAAAAATGTATGGGTATAGGTAATGATCACACTTCAAACTATATCCAATACGTAGTTGATGGTCATATTAGAATACACAAAACCAAAGTCGAATAACACTAGATACTTCTTCCATAATGTCAATGTTAAACATTTTCATTCATATGACTCTATCTCTTTAATTTCCTAGCTACCCACAATCAACTAGTTTGGTCCTTATTACAATCGTATACATACTTGATTTATCAAAATCTACATATTTCTCACAATACTCCATTGAAACCAACACTCTTAATACTATCAAACACCACAACCACACCAACTGTTTACGTTACTCTCAAATTGTCACTCGGATCAAAGTCTTCTTAGGAAACACATTGTAGCCTCCAAAAATTTCAAACTATGGTTCCCTCTCTTTCCATTTAAACATTACATGATAGATACCGGTCACTCTCAAGGCTGATAGAACTAATTTCAGATACAATAAGACTCTCCTATTGAAGGTTATTGAGGCACTCACAATGTCAACTTCAAACAATCTTTTAGATACCAGGTTTCAACTAATATTCAAAATCATTGTGTATCTAATGTAAAATAATGCAAAGAGATCCTTGGTCACTCCAATAATTTCGTATACTATAAGCTCATAAGCTCTATTTACCATCAAATGTCTATGTAACGCAATAAAACAATCTATATAATCCGTTCAATGAAGTAGTTTCAATCCCCTCGAAACATTCAATTCATACTATAGCGTCCCCGTAAGTTATTTACTACAATTTGAACAACCCCAAACCAACATAAAAACGTAACATCTTTAATATGTCACTGTTTATTACTCGAAGACAACTCAATCCTCATAAAAAAAATCATTGTTAAACCACTAGTAAGTTTGTACCCAACCTATTCATATGTCATATTCATATCTAAACTCATATGCGAAACTCCATATAACCTTCAATTTTGAACCAAAGATCTATGTGAGGGGTTTTATTCTTTCATCTTTCTTAAATCATTCCCATGTTGAGAACTCCAAATTCTTGAACTATTCAATACACTAGACTCATATTTATTTTCAGTAAACCGCTTACCAAACTTATCCCTTGGCCAACAACCCATAACATTTTATCTTATACTCTAAATCAATTTTTTTTTATGAAACCCTTCATTAGGTTCTTTAACAATCAAAAGTAACCAAATTTACCACTCAATTTATTTTTAAGTACATCCAATGTTTCATGCTCAATGATATCGATCATTTCTTACCTTACCAATCCATACCTTGACAAAACACACTACCACAAATATAAATGCACTGTGAAAAATTCGAATTATGAATCCAACTATTTAACCCAAAATTATTTATAAATCAACATTAGCTCATACCTTGAAGATTTTTATGAAATCACGTATCTTATCTTATCATTGATAGTCTCTCCATTGACCTTAACATATGTTTGGCTAAAAATCCTATCATACTCATTATCAAATTCAAAACAGTAAACGAACTAATCATCATACTCGAGCTGAACGTCCTTACACTCATTTCTCAAGGTTTATTAAATAGTTTATGTTTTTAATCCATATAAATGACACGTAACATTATTACCTTAACTAGAGCAAAACAAATGGGCCCACATGTCTCTGAACCCAATTCTCCAAATTCCTCTCAAGATACCTTTGTAACCATTGAAACAAAAGTGATTGTCTTCGTTCACAATTGCCTCCTTCTAATGACTAAACTACATCCAACTAATTCTTTTCACTTGTGACTCTAGCTCTTTTCAATTTTATTCAAGCAGTGTCTCAACACCTCGTATAACTTTCCATGCAATCAAGTCATTCACTAAATAGTATCAAACCATAACCTTAAATACTCGCAAGGCGTTGTTTCAATACAAATTTGCTTACCCAATAAACCTTGTTATATAGTTGCATCTCAGTCACAATTCATTACGAACTCTTATTACCATCATGCTTAGTTAGTTTTTATTATCCTTACAAAGTCAACTTTTTCATCAATATGACACCTTAAATTCAATTATACCAACCAAAATCAAAGGAGTGACCCAATCTTATATGCACTTCCTTATTAAATTCTTCAATTACCTACAGAAGCATACTCATCGAGACTCCTTTACCTATAAGCTTGTCATCCTAATGTCGATCCACTCCTATGAAGCTTACGGTGAGATCAACACTCATTTAAAATCCTCAAGATAAATTTTACAACCTAAAAAGATCAATATCATATCAAAGATCCACCACTAAAAGCTTCCTTATAAATAACGCTTAACCCATCCATCCGAATTAACAAGCTAGTTGGCTTCTCAAATATGAATTCAACACCAAATTCTATTATATGAGCATGTGATACAATAAATAATTCCTTAAATAGTTAGTATTTGCACTTAACAATCGACATATCTGTTTTTATATACCACTAGTACCATATAGTGAAAGTTTGTTAGATCCACCACTAAAACACATCTTACCTACCGAGAATATTGAACCCGAATAGCCTACACATTTCTGCCCATTAAGTAACTAACATACACTATCAAATTTGCTTGGTTTCTCGTCTAAAGCGATATGCATCTCTTCGTAGATCAGGTCATCAACATGAGTAACACACTCTATAACTCTACACAAGTAAGCATCAATACTATTGTAGTAGTCGTTCTATGATCTTCTTAACATCATCCGATTTATGAAATTACAATAGTGAGTTTTAACTAAATTGGTCCAACATCATTCTCCTCATTCCCTACGAAATTCTTTAATGTTATGACAACTTTACTTACTATATTTTTCATAGTTACTATATTCATATCTAGTCATCTATTTAATTATTCACTTTCAATTATCAAACCACTAGAGATATTATATATACCACACAAGTACTATTCCTCAGTTGGGGAAACTAACCTGAACATGATGACACATTCATGAAGTCCATCAGACCATTGTTCAACCTCATCATTTAGAAATTCTAATAAAATTATCGTCAAGCCATCACCTAACTCAATCCTTTCAAATTGAACATTTCAAATTTGACCGCACATCTTTTTCATCTTAGTATCAGGTCTAACCTCCAAGCCATATAGGAAACACTAACTTCTAACTTAAGGAACACACATGACTCATCAGTGAGAGAGAATGAAATGAAGCGATAAGAATCAGAAAGGACAATGATGCACGATAGAGATTCAAAAGGTGAAGTTTTTTTTTCCTAAAAGTCATTATAGCCTCTCGAAGATAAGTACAGACGTCTCCGTACTAATCCTCGAGACTCTATTTAGACTCGGCTTGTACACACGTGAGACCTATGAACCTGGGTGATACCATGTAGTCACGACCCCAAAATGGACGTGATGACGCTCGTCTTATCCCACCAAAACAAGTCAACCTACAACTCAACCATTACAATAAAATGTGGAAAATTTCAGAAACAATTCAAAACATCCCCAAAATCTGGTTGTCATGTGTACAAGGCTATAAAGTATTACAATCCACATTATATAGTAATAAACTTCGCCTTTATACCACGATATTCGTACCATTCTCAACCCATCACACATAAACAACTAATAACATTGCCCTTTTTATAACCCATTTTTCATCATTAAAATAAACAAAATGTGAACAAGTTAACCCATGACCAAGCCCCATTACTCCCAAACACATACCAGAAGAAAATACACGAATTTCATACACTTAACAAGAGTTTAGAAATCTACTTGCCTTAATAAATAATCAAGAATTCACTCTAGGACTTGAACCTTCCCTTTTCGTTGAGATTCCAAATCAATGCAATCTATTCAAATATATATTCACAATAAGATTTCGAAACTAACAACACCCTATTATGATGTGTCTAGCTTAGACCCAAATCTCACCCGAATTTATAATAAAGTTTCTAAATCTTGATTTCAATTATCATGTCAACTCTCATATTCTTAAATTTAAGTCTAGGGTTATGTCTCAATTCCTCCAATATTATGAATTTAATTATATTCATATAATATAATGCACATACTATTTAACAACATATCCAGTATCTCAAAACTTGAACCATAATAAAATAATAAGTAATAAGAAGAAATTGTAAAACACTCGAACCAAATCACAAAATTGGCATTTACTTATGAAAAGATAACAATCTGCATATTCATACAACATATAAATTTCCCCAACCATTATTCTCTAATCATTGGCCTATGATTAGCCTCAATCCATTTGAAATTGTTCTTACCATATACTTTTATCCATCAACAATCGTATGTGCAAAAGAAATTCAATTCTTAATTTTAATTTATTTCCGTCAAGGGGCCCTCCATCAACCCATAATAATATAATATGACCATATGCCCATAAAGTCAACCACTAATTTCTTACATATATCAAAAATATGAGAACACTTGAATTCATACCAATAAAGACAGGTCGTTTTCTTTGGCTATCGAAGCCGCTGGAACCTCTTTGGAAGTTAATTTTTTTTTTTTCCAGAAAATAAGAATTAATGGTATCCCTTCCCACTAATTTATTTTGATACATGGGTCTAGTCGTAAAGGGTCTTTAATAAATTATCATTTTAATCCATTAATTATCGATTTAGTCATTTATATATAATTATCCACCAGGTAATTAACTTAAGTCAATCGAATAATTTTAAAATTTTCACACCAACTTCAATAACTAATCATAAATGACTTGGGACAACCACCGGAAGGGATAAAATTATAATTTTTGTGAAAAGTTTCAACATGACTTTTCGGGCCATTTATGCCAAAAACCACAAATTCCCCCCCCCCCCTCCACAAAACATTAAAAATGCAAAAACACAAACTTCCCCCAAAATATTTAAATTTAAATTAGTAGGTTACGTACGTTCCCCGAATTAAAACTCAGATCCTTTTTCCTTATTTCCCATTCCTTTCCTATAATCCCCTCCCCCTTCCTTATCTCACTATCTTGTTTAATAAAAAAAATTAAATGTAATGTTTTGTTGTTTAACTTTTTCTTTTGAAGGTTTTATTCGACGTATGTTCGTCTCTATATATTTTAGAATTTTTCAATTTTTCTTACAGTTATTTGATTTGAACTTTTTGGAATTAGGTTTATTGCAACAATTTTATAAATACTTTGTGTTATGAGTGATTTTGAGGATTTTAAAGGTCGAATTATATTGTGAGGAACCATAAGTCATTGATTGCAATATATAACGACGTCAAATTATTGGGATGAAGATTCTTTTAAAAAGTTTCAAAAAACTCTATGTTTGCTCACTCCTCTTTTGTTGCTTCACATTTTTTTCTTGTTTTATTTTGTTGATTTTTTTAGTTTATTTCTCCTTGAGATTATATGAGTGCATACGTCATATATATAATCAGTTAGTCTTGATTTTGGTGCTAAAATACTTTATCATTATTGACAAGCATTTTAGAGTAATTAAAGCTAATTAGTGCATTCTAAGATGATGATGTTGATCAAGCTAAGATAGTTGAATATTGTGGAAGAAGGGATAGAAGAAGATTATGTTACTTTGAGCTCGAACAAGATGGTGTCGTAAAAGAATTATACATTAAGATTATTTTTAGAATTGTAAAATGCAATTATATATTTTTAGAAATGTTTTGGAATATGAAAAATGCATTTGTAGCTAATTATATAATTCTTGTAACTTATAAAGCTTGTGTAATTGTAACGACCTGTTTAGTCGTTTTGAGCAGCAGATTTTATTTCTGGAAAATTGGCTGAGGAAACGGACCCCACGACGGAACGTCACAGGCACGACGGACCGTCGCAGGGTCTCGTTTCAGCATACTTAGAAATTCTGAAATTGGGTACTGAAAATCGACTCTCTGTAATCTGTGACGGACCTGCAGGACGTGCCGTCACATCCACGACGAGCCGTCGTAAGCTCCCGTTGCAAAACACTTCAACTCTTGAGAAATTGGTACGGGAAACGAGTCTCTGACCGTCAGGACGGAGGTGCAGGACGGACCGTCACAGGTGTGACGGGCCGTCACAGTCCACCTG
Organism: Solanum pennellii; assembly: GCF_001406875.1. Classification (NCBI taxonomy): domain Eukaryota; kingdom Viridiplantae; phylum Streptophyta; class Magnoliopsida; order Solanales; family Solanaceae; genus Solanum; species Solanum pennellii. Next base: position 13,272,706 of record NC_028641.1, on the reverse strand, counting down.
GACT
>NC_028641.1:13258301-13263110 GCF_001406875.1 Solanum pennellii | reverse complement strand
GTTCTTGTGATGATGACTTCCAGATTTTGGGGAATTAATAGATGTTGATTTGTTTTATTTAATGAGTTTAAGTCTTCCGCATTATTTTCTGTTGATATATGTTAAAATGATAAGGGTTAGATTGGTTGGTTCGCTCACATAGGAGGGAAATTGTGGGTGCCAGTCGCGGCCCCGGTTTTGGGTCGTGACAGTAAATTCTTCAACAGAGATGAAATTATTGAATGCAGTCATATATTAATGTATATAATTCTCATTTGTAATGTTAATCTAGCAAGAACTTGTATATAATTGTTTATTTTTCTTAGCAAATTAATATGTTTAACTATAGTTCTATATATTTCACGGCTAAAAGGTATTATTTTTCGCTACAACACGATAATTCTGTGGCAAATACTTTATGTCATAGCCACAAATATTATTATCATAACTAAATATGAAAAATATTGCCACAAAATTAAGCTATAGAAATAGCTATAAAATCTAAATTTGCATGGCAAAGAGATTAAATATTTTGCTACAATATAATACTTTTGTGTCTGATCTATGAAAATAGCTACAACTCTTGGTAATGTATTGAAAGCAAATCCAATGATTTCTTAATGTTAATTCCTTTGAAATCTTGTGGCTTTGTTGTGGTTCATGTTTATTGAATTTTATTAATATATTTAGGTGTGATTTAAGGTTTAATATTGTATATATTAAGGGTATAGTCGATTCTAAGTGTTTTGAGGAAAAAACTAAGTTGAAATAGGTGGTTTAGCGTTGAAAAACAAAGTAAAAAAGTCGGAGTTCATCTGGGAAGGTGCCTAGGCGCCGCCCCAGCTATGACACCCCAAGTTGGGATATTATGTATAGGTTTTTCAGTGCAACTCCAACAGGAGAACCCCAACCCATCCTGTGAAATTTAAGGGTGGCACCCCGTCTCTCAGAGCACCAGTTTTTCTATTCTTCCCCCTTCTTTCCATACTAGTTCGTTAGAAACACAACTTTATATCCTAGTTGAGTGAAACAATATGAGTTAAATATAAAAATCATGAAATTATCCATGAGCATGAGATCATGAACCTTGAATCTAAAATTTAATTCAAGGGAAATTAAGAGTCATGTTAAGAAAGTAAGAATCAAGTAAAGAGAAGTTCATAAGTGTTTTTCAAAAAACATTTACATGTGTTTAACTTCGTTTTAAGACTTATGTTTTGAGTTAACTAAAGAATAAGTATGAGAGTTGATTTCTTCTAAGATTACATGAGAGTTAAAGTTTCACAAGAGTTAAAAATGTCTGACATTTAAGCAAGAAAGGAAACACAAATTTCTATCATAGCTTTCAACCTATGTTTTAAGTAATAACTTAAGCAAAAAAAATTTTGTTTTAATAATATATGATCTACCTATATTTTTGGGACTATTATTGAGCACCGATATGGGGATGCGCGTTAATAATACCTCAAGTATTCATAAACAATGTAGCAATCATGGGTAGAAAATGATCATATTTTTAGATGATTCCTTAGTGTTCTTTAAGCATATACACGTATATTTAATAAGTGGTGTCATTTGGCCTGCATCATTTTATGATACAAACACAGGAAACTAGGATGATCATCCAGTGCCTTTTCGATCCAGCTGAACACTCAGAGTTAGTTTCTGATCCCCCTTTATTTTCGAAATGATCTTCATTTAATTTCAGTATTATAGTTGTTAGGATGATCGAGGGTCCTGTCCCAACATCCCTTCTTGTTTTAGAGGCTTCATAGACAATGAGTTGTCATTTTGTCTTTACATTGTAATTTTATTTGTTGAGACTTGAGTTTCCACTACGGACAAGTTTAATTTTGACGAGTCCATGATTTGCACTCATTTAGCGCTATATTTTTATAAGCTTAGTAGCCTCAAATACTTATTTGTTTCTACAACTAATTAAAACTTTCAGTTTCACGCATTTTGATCATAGAACAAGGCATGACACTACTGATAAAAAATGAAAAAAAATAGTTAAAAGAACAATGAAATGATGATCCGGGGATTACCAAACCCGTTCACCATGTTATCAAAAGGTCTATCCTCTCCTTTTGTTATAGCAAGATGAGCCCTAACGGAAAGGATCAAGGCAGCAGCTAAGGGGAGAAGTTGGCGTTCACCGAGCTGTTCAATTAAGCAATATCATTTCACCCAATGATCCAAAACATGAAGATATTGAAGTCTAACACAAGTTGTCGATAACATTCCAAATAGCGTATTGCCAAACTCGCGGGTCCCGACTAACTTCATAGAGCGGTCCTTCGCAGCACAAATTTTTGAAAACTATAAATAGATGTTAGTGTTTTTAGCTAAGCATCAATTTTCATAATTTAGAAATGGAAATTTTAGACTTGGCTCTTATTTTTAGTTTTTGAGAGCTTTTGGAAAACTTTTCTCATGAATCTTGGATATTTGAAGATTCTCATCTTGAAGAAATTCAAAGTGGGTGTTGGATATTCCTCATTTAATACTTGACTGAAGAAAGAATAACTAATACCCAGTTGAGGTTACTTTGATTTTGTATCATTTTCCTCATTTTCTTTATGTTTAGTGAAAACCTTAATTCTTTGGGTGTGATTTTTTGGAAATTATGCAAATCTATTTCTGGGTGTTTCTTATTGTCTGTATATTCGTTTTGATTTCACTTAGTAGTTGTGTTTTAACTAAATGAGCTTGAAGTTAAAAATACAATTTTACCCTAGCGTTTTTTGACTTCTCAAGAGAGGTGTTGTAGAACTAAGACTACTAAGTTGATAGTCCATGGTTATTTGGTCGTGATGGGTTCAGCTCGAGAGAGTGAATCCCAGACTCTTTCCGAAACATTCATCTCGAGAGAGTGATTGGATTAAGGCGGAGTCTATTCTTAAAAGCTGCAAATAGGTCTTCAAGAGAAACAGAGTTGATTCTGTGTAAGTTGGTCAAGAGAGACTTTACTCCCACTTATGTCTAGCCTTGTTACCTATATTAAGCGATGTACTACAAATTGCAACTACCCTTCGGTGTCGATTATGTCATATTAAAAAAATTATATTTCCCCATTAGTCTCTCCTAGTGTTTTTACTGTTTTTAGTTGTAAATTTTATTCACAAACCCCCCCCCCTCCATTTTTAACTGACACTTATGTCACCCCATAAGTATGGGTGTTTCACCGAAACCGCTCATATTCACCCTTGGTCTACACCTAAATACCATTTTGGCACTGCATTAGACTCATTTCCTAAGTAGTTGCATGATTTTCCAACTTCTTCAGCGAATCATTTCCGCATCTGAACCTTCATACTTTGTTCTAACTATTTTTCAAGGTTATTGTAGATATGTCCAGACCCATAGTAGCTGGAAGAATTATGTTATCCCGACATATTAGAGCAAGGAACTTCAGGAGAAGTGAAAAATCCTCAAAAAAGATAACGAGGGATAAAATTAGAGTTCCAATAAAAGGATAAATTCACAAGAATCTACTACTCCCTCATAAAGACGTGGCTTTTCCAGAGCAATAGACTCATTCTTGGCAACTTATGCCAGCTTTGAGGCCACAGTTAAGGCTAATTGGATGCGGAACTTTATTTCAGGACTTGGAATAGTTGAAAATATTTCCAAGCCGCTGAAAATTATTAAGATAATATTGCAGCGATCTTCTTCCCTAAAAATGATAAGTATTCTAAGGGTGCCAATCATTATTTATGGGTGTAAATTTGCCATGTGTTTGGCTACAAATTTACAAATATTTTGGCAAGTTATTATTGGGTGAAGTGTTGCCATGTGTTTGGCCATAGATTTTTTTGGGAGACATATTTGACTTTTATTTTATAAAAAATATGATTTATTTATACCTATAAGTTCTAAAAATGTATTAAAATACTCATACGTTTGTATTGTAATTTTTTGTGAAAATATTTTGTGAAAAGCAATGACAACAAATATAATAATATGAATTCGAAAAAAAGAGAGAAAACAAAACGAAAAAATGATTGATTTATATACAAAAACTACTATTACTACTTGTAATTAGAAGTGACTTCAGAGAGTAAACTCTGATTAAAATTGTTTAAAATATGCATGTAACGCTATAAGTTTGTACAACAAACTAAGAATGAAATTTAGTCTAAAATTATAAATATTTAGTATTTTATAAAATAGAGAAAATACATCAAATTCCCCCTGAACTTGGCACGAAAACTCGCTTTAGCACTTAAACTACAAGGGTGTTTATATACCCCGTTAACATGTTTGATGTGAATTATTTTCAACCTTCCGAGCTCCAACCTCCTAGGCGTGTTGATACAGCTTTGTAGGGCGCGTAATTCATCTTTTAGCATTTTTTAAAAATAAAATTTGACCCTCCAATGGGTAATATCCAACCCATTACATATTTGAATGTAAATCCTCTTTTGTAGAACCCTAATTTCCTCTTCTCCTCACCAACCATCCCATATATTTTTTCACATTTATGTGAATGTTGGTAAGACTATTACGATATTTATTTTTTGACATTTATGTGAATGTCGATAAGAAATATATGACATTTATTTTTGACATTTAGGTGAATGTCAATATGAGATATATGACATTTATTTTCAATGTTTAGGGAATATATATATACATATATATATATATACATATATATATATATATATACATATATATGTATATATGTATATACATATATATGTATATATGTATATATGTATATATGTATATATCTATATATGTATATATGTATATATATACATATATATATATATACGTATATACATATATACATACATATATACATATATACGTATATATATA